>NC_058080.1:666913456-667213456 GCF_014858855.1 Bufo gargarizans
AAAAGTTAATCAAAAAGTTGTGTACCCAGCAATGGCACCATTAAAAACTACAACTTGTCTGGCAAAAAACAAGCCCTCATACAGCTACAAAGATGGAAAAACAAAAAAGTTATAGCTCTTGGAAGGCGACGATGAAAAAAGGAATAAAAAGGCTTGGTCAGAAAGGCCCAAAACAGGCTGGCCATTAAGAGGTTAATTTTATAATACAGCTTTATAGTTGAAGCTCATGACTAAAGGAGGCTTTAGAGTTCACTGCAGACAGTTGTATTATTTAGTTTGATGTATGCAATAAGCTCCTGAACGCCCTCTAGTGGTGGCTGCAGACAACTGTAGGCTTATTATTTAACCTTGTCAATGCATTTGGTATTTGGAACTCTAAATGCTAAAAAAAGAATGCAGCTAACACCATTTTCAAGCTATTATGGTGTTCAGCAGTAGACATTCACTTTAAACCCACCATAGAACCTCTGTAGAGGCAAGGCTCTTGTAACTTCAGACCTTCTCACTAATATCTGGACTTTGGAAGCTGTGATGTTGTGAAGAACTCTGGCTACTCCGCTGCAGCAAAGAAGAACATGGGCTTTACTCATGGATCTCAAGGGGTTAAAAAAAAATATATAATACTCAACCTCACCAGTCCTCTTCCACTGCTCTCCAAGTTCTGGTCTTGGTTGGACAATCTAGAAATGCCAGGAAAGACTGGCTCAGCCAATCACTGGCCGTGTCCCACCTTGGTAAGTGACTGGCTTTAAAGGCTTGTTATGGCATTTCTTGCACGTCAGCTCGGTACAAGGAACTGAAGGGCACTGTCGGACCAGCAGCAGTGGGGGATCAGTGTGGGTATGGCTTTTTATTTTATTTTAAAGCTTGGATATGTAGCAGTGACATTAACAAATTATGACTGCTGCATTCAATCACTGGCCTCAGTGGTGCATCCACAGATTGCAGTGATTGGCTGCAGCAGTCAGTTGTTGATATGATGTCACCTCTGCAGCCGGGTAAATAAAGCCTGGCTGGGAGAACTGGAGTGATGGTATGGGATCCTGCAGGTAAGTACTTACCTGTTCTTTATTGCAGGTTGATCCGGAGGGTTTTCTGGTTTTATCCTGAAACCAGACAACCACTTTAAAGAGGTTGTCTCATCTGTGGCGTATCTCTAGGATATGCTACCAGTGTCCGATAGATGTGAGTTCCAGAGGTGAGACATACACCTATCACCAGAACATGATCCCAAAAGTGACTGGAGAGCAGCCATGCATGCATGGCCGCCCTTCATTCATTTCTATGAGACTGCCGAAAATAGCCGAGCGGTGGCACAGCTATCAGCAGAAGTCCCATAAAAGTGAATGAAACAGTGGCTGTGCTTGCATGGTGCGTTCTCCGTTCATTTCTGTGGGACTGCTGCAGATAACGGAGCCAATGCTCAAATCCTATTGAAATAAATGGAGAGCACGCCGTGCATGTGTTTTTGGAGGCCTAGTCCAGAGATAGGTGCGCATCCCAGAAGTGAGACCCGCACTTTTCTGACTTTGGTGGTGTATCCTAGTGATATACCACCACTGTCTCAGATCAGACAACCCCTTTAAACCACCTGTGAGTCATATGTAATAATTAAATCACTAGACATGCAGCATACGGGTAGGCTACTCGACACTGCTAGATTGGAATGTGTATTTCCCTTTAAGCCAGTCAGGCCGGTTACCGGCAATCCTTGTCACAGCCAGCAGAGGGAGCCCCCAGTTCAGTATAAATAGGCTAGGGCCTAGCTCAGGAAGGCAGAAGTTTCTAGACTCAGTGCTGAGAGGGTAGAGTAAGCCCTGTAACCGGATTCCAGATCCGAGGAGAAGGTTCCCCTCCTGAGTCCGTATTCGTAGAAGCAGGAAGGGCATAGTTAAACAGCCTGAAGACCCAGAATACAACAGAAGGCAAGTCTAATCAGCAAGAGGTACTCAAGGTAACAGAGGAGGTACTTGATAAAGACAGATTCAAGGATACGCCAGAGCTAGGGCATCAGACCTTGGAGAATAAGTCACATGATTCAGGATCAGTCAGGAATAGAGTGCAAGCCTCCTGTACTACTAGTCCTGTGTTTAACCCTCTGAAAATCACCTTGCTAATTCCGGCCTGTCTGTAACTTATGCAAACCCACTGTCTTCATATGCAAATCAACTGTCTTCAATGGAACTGCGTTTCCACCTATGTCCATGCATGATTACTACTGAAAACCAGTAAAGTTCCAGTTTTGGTTGGCTATCACGTGGTTACTCCATTATTCCACATAACATTACACGGCGTGTCACCGTTCAATTGACACTGGCGTCACGAACATTTACGTACTGCCTGTTCCAGTATCTGCCCAGATTGAAGACGTCAGTGAATCCCAGGTTAGTGGGTTACTCTGCACTACAAAGCCCAGCATACCCAAAGATACACTACTGACCCCCTGGGACACTGCATCGCTCTTTTTGGCGTCACGAACAGGATCCGCATACTTCTGAAGTGCAGAGAAGTGTGAACTGTGTGCTTTAACTATTCCACCACCGTATTGCAAGGACTGTACCCTTTATTTCCAAGTCGGTGGATTACAATTGTGCCTGGGAGAAATCGGAGGCGCTGTGCTGTGTTGCGCTACCCCCAGGAAAAGAAAATCGTGGTTGTGGATTATAATTCATTAACTCCTCAACAACCCTGCTTGCTGTCAGGGAATGGTGATCAAGATGGCCACCGGCCGCCTGGAGTAAAGTTTCCCGCGCTGCTAAGGACCTTCGTGGGCGGATCCCTTCAAAGACACCGAAAAGCCTGCCCCTCTTCATCATCGCACCGCCGCGGCCCTGTTTCCTCTACGTCACCGCGGTCGCAGGAAGTCCGGAGTCTCTCGAGATTTGGCCTGCGCACACCCGGCGATACCGGTAAGAACTTGTATCCGGAGGGAAGGGGATTGTTCCGGCCCTTTTAGTCGCCAGCGGCCGCATCTTATTAAACTAACATGTCAGATCCGGGAGTTACCGAGCGGCCGGACCCGGGAGAGCTTGCGGCTCCTAATTATCCTATAGCCCCCAGCGTGATGCTCTTTACCATGCCTTACTATTTTGGGGCCCCATGGTTTCCCCGCTATAACGGAGAGGCCCATACCCTAAGAGACTTTAAAGAAAAGTTGCTGGCCTTATTCAAACTGTACCCCATAAATGCCGATCAGCAAATGGAAATCTTGCTAGCGCAACTGGAGGGGGCTGCCCGCAGAGAGGTATTATCCTGGCCTGCTGCGGAACGGAGTACTCTAGAGCAGATATTCACCCGCCTCAGGGCCACTTTTGAAACGAGGACTGCCTCAGAGATAAAGATGCACTTCTTTGGCAAGAAACAGAAGTCCGGTGAGTCCCTCCGTGACTATGCCCTATCACTTCAGGAGGCTTTGGGGGCTGTAATCCAGATAGATCCCAAGGAAGCTGATAACCAGGATCAGACCCTGAGGGAACAATTTATTACCGGAGTGTCTAGTGAGCAAATAAGGACCCAATTAAAGATGCTGTCTGCCCAACACCCTAACAGTACCTTTCTGGACTTTAAAGAACTGGCTATAAAAATTCTGGGGTCAACAGTATCTACAGAGTTGAGCACACCACCTGAGTTATCAGCCTGCAGGTCAAAACCGTTTATCATTAACCGAGCTGAGGCCGGTCAAGCTGTTCAAGCTACAGCTACCGATACTATCGCCATGCTGACAGAGCAAGTAAATCACCTCACTAAAAGCCTAGAGAGAGTGTGCAGAAAAATGGAGGAATGGGAAAAACCCATGATGTCAGAAGAAGAGTTCCTGTCACCTCCTAAGCCGTTCCCACCTCCATACCAAGAGACTCACCCCAGGGATCCTGGGAGGCGCAATAGGGATCGCAAGCGGCCCGTGTGTACATACTGCAAAAAGGTGGGACACACAGAATCCACGTGCTGGCAGTTAAACGGGCAACCCCTGAGGCTGAGGACCACTCCTCGGGAGGTAGAACACTAGGTCCAAAGGATCCAAATTGGATGCCACGGTATGTAGGATCCCATCCTAAAATCAATGTAGAGATTAACGGGGTCCCCTTTGAAGCCCTATTAGATACTGGGTCTCAGGTCACTACTATTCAGCTACCCGCCTTCGAAAGATTCTGGGACACCAACCAATTGACCCAGCCGCCTGAATCCTGGGTAGAGATTATCACCAGCAATGGCAAACCGGTAAAGATTCATGGATACTGGGAACCCACCCTGCAGGTGGGAGAAGTAACCTTGCCTCAACAGGGGGTGATAGTAGTACAGGCCGGCGACAGAGGAGGACATCCTGTCATTCTAGGCACCAATGTCTTCAAAAACTGTTATGCAGAAATACTTGCCGTATTACACCAGACTCTGCCCACTGCTTCCTCTGCATCCAAGAGGGTGATTCAAAAGACTATCACTGTGTTAAGTGCCCAGCAGAGGTTTGCTAACGGGAAAGGAGAAATTTGTACTGCCAGGATTCGTGATAATAAGCCTGTGACTTTGCCTCCTAATTCCCAAACTCTGTTATGGTGTCGTGCTGTCCTGGGAGTCCAAGGCCGAGATTATCCGGCCCTGGTGGAACCAGTCCAGATGGAGAATTACCCTTATGTGAGAGCTGCCAAGTGCCTGGTGAATGTCTCCCAAGGTAAAATACCTGGGGCATGTGGTAAGCGGAGAGGGCGTACAACCTGACCCTGATAAGTTAGCGGCTGTCCGTAACTGGCCGGTCCCCACTACCGTCAAAGAGGTGAGGGGTTTTCTTGGTTTTGCCGGCTACTATAGACGTTTTATCCCCCATTTTGCTCAAATAGCCGATCCTATCCAGGAACTCTTGAGGGGGCAGCCCAATAAAAGTCCTAGAACTCCAGTGCCCATTGAGTGGAATGAAGAAAGAGAGATAGCGTTCCAGTTGTTAAAAAAGAAACTGACCGAGCCTCCCGTGTTAGGTTATCCAGACTACAGCAAGCCCTTCCATCTGTATACTGATGCTAGCAAGCGAGGCCTGGGGGTTGTGTTAGCCCAGATCCAAGAGGGAAAAGAAAGAGTGATAGCTTATGCAAGCCGCTCCCTGAAAGGAGCTGAGAAAAATGACCAGAATTATAGTTCCTTCAAACTAGAGTTCCTGGCATTAGTGTGGGCAGTGACGGAGAAATTCAAAGATTATCTAGCCGCTACCCCATTCATTGCATTCACTGATAATAACCCTCTGGCACATCTAAATACAGCTAAATTGGGGGCTTTGGAGCAAAGATGGGCCTCTCGCCTCACCAACTATGATTTCTCTGTAAAATATCGTGCTGGACGTACTAATGACAATGCTGATGCTTTATCCAGGCTTCCCACAGAGACAGCTCCTGATGATGTGCGAGATGGTTGGGAAGATGTAGAAATGCCGGCCTTCTACCATAAATTTGCTCAACAGGATCAGGCTCGGGCTACCAGTGACAGAGCTGCAGTCCCTTCACCCTCCAGTAGGCCTGAACTCAAAGAAGAAAGGTGGGTGAAACTACAGTCTGAAAGTAGAGTGCTGGGTGAATTGTTGGACTTCATTACCAGTGGCAGAGCCCCTGAGAGGATTCGGCGTAAGAGTACAGATCCGGAGCTCATCAAACTGTGGAGACAGCGCCATCAGCTCTTCATACAAAAGGGCCTGTTGCTACGGAGAAGCCTAGACCCAGTGTCCAACGAAAGAGTGCATCAGATTCTCATACCCCGACGAGATGCAGGTATGGTGTTGGAGATGTACCACAATCAATCCGGTCACTTTGGGGTCCAAAAGACTGAGGCCAATTACTGCCAGCGGTTTTACTGGGTGGGCATGAGAGAAGACATGGAGAAGTGGTGTCGGGAGTGTGTAGCCTGTGCCTTGAAACGAGGTGAACACCATGATCAGAGGGCACCACTGAGACCCATTGTAAGTACTCGTCCTCTTGAACTTGTTGCCATCGACCATGTGAAACTGGAGCCTAGTCGCTCAGGGTATGTGTACGCTATGACTATTATTGACCATTTCACTAAGTTTGTTGTAGCGGTGCCTGTGAGAGACCAGACGGCCAAGACTACAGCCGAACTGTTCTGGAAACACTTCCTCCTGCCCTACGGTTGTCCAGAAAAGATCCTCACCGATCAAGGTCCTGCTTTTGAGTCCCATCTGTTCCATGAACTGTGCCGCCTGCACAACTGTAAGAAGATCCGGACGACGGCCTACCATCCGCAAGGTAATGGATTATGTGAAAAAATGAATCAGACCTTGATAGAGATGCTGAGGACCGTGCCTCCTGAAACCAGGGGAGATTGGCCTAATCTGTTGCCACAGCTCATGTTCACGTACAATCATACCATACACTGTTCCACCGGGTATACCCCCTTTTATTTGATGTTTGGGCGCCAAGGGTTATTGCCTGCTGATCACTCCTTGGACGTACTCGTACCTGATTGCATCAACCCATTACCTAATACTGACTGGGTTGCTGAACACCAAAGGCGATTGAATACGGCCCAAGCTATTGTTCAGGAACGTATGGACTATGCTAGAGACCGGCAGCAGAGAGACTATGACCAAGCAGCCCATGCAGAACCCTTGACAATAGGGGCTGTGGTATGGTTAAAAAATAACCGCCGTACCAGTAAACTGGACAGTAAATGGGAGCAAAGTCCCTATGTTGTCACTGCAATCCCAAATGTTGGAACTCACACTTATGAGATCACCCGGGAAGGCAGGGGATCCCAAATTGTACACCAAAACCGGTTAAAGCTCTGCCTGACACCAGAACCCAGTGCCGAGAGTTCTATATCTGAACCCCCTGTGTCAGAGCCATCAATACAGCCCGAGGATCCTATGCAGGCTGTCCGTAATCTAAGGTATGACGCTGATCCCATGCATTGGCTTCTGACACCATGGTTGAACTTGTTGGTGCCCGCTCCGGCACCTACTGTACCTTTACTTCCAGAAGAGCCGGTTCAAGATGCCCCGGATCCAGTTCCCCCTCTAGTGGATCCTGTTGTTCCTGACCAAGGTCTCAAGGATGGAGATCCTCCTGTTGCTACTCTCTCTTCTACCTCGGTGCTAAGGGAAGAGGAAACCCCTGTGTTGAGAAGGTCCACCCGGATGACCAGGGGACGTCCGCCAGTCCATTTAGGAGACTTTGACTATGCTGGTGGTGTCTCCTCCCGAACAGTTGTTACTAGAAATAGCCTGCTTGACGTGTGTGCGCAAGAATGGACTCCTCCACGTGAGCCCTTGCCTGTTCTACACCCGCAGGAAAATCCTGTGTAGTTCTTTATTATACTTCAGTCAAGGAAAAAAAATAGACTAACCTGGTTCACCTTAAGTCCGCTGTGCCAGGTCAGCGGCCGTGCCTAAGAAGAAAGAAGACGCCCTTTTTTCTTGCGTCATTTGTTCATCAAGTCGCAAATGTTATATTTTTGTGTGAAATAGTTGTTTATCATATTTATAATGTAATGTTTAAATTATGCAACAGCTTATGTCGGTTCAGGCATGTGTGTGAGTACGAGGCCTTACTCACGTTAAAGTCTGGGGGTGTGCAGCATACGGGTAGGCTACTCGACACTGCTAGATTGGAATGTGTATTTCCCTTTAAGCCAGTCAGGCCGGTTACCGGCAATCCTTGTCACAGCCAGCAGAGGGAGCCCCCAGTTCAGTATAAATAGGCTAGGGCCTAGCTCAGGAAGGCAGAAGTTTCTAGACTCAGTGCTGAGAGGGTAGAGTAAGCCCTGTAACCGGATTCCAGATCCGAGGAGAAGGTTCCCCTCCTGAGTCCGTATTCGTAGAAGCAAGAAGGGCATAGTTAAACAGCCTGAAGACCCAGAATACAACAGAAGGCAAGTCTAATCAGCAAGAGGTACTCAAGGTAACAGAGGAGGTACTTGATAAAGACAGATTCAAGGATACGCCAGAGCTAGGGCATCAGACCTTGGAGAATAAGTCACATGATTCAGGATCAGTCAGGAATAGAGTGCAAGCCTCCTGTACTACTAGTCCTGTGTTTAACCCTCTGAAAATCACCTTGCTATTTCCGGCCTGTCTGTAACTTATGCAAACCCACTGTCTTCATATGCAAATCAACTGTCTTCAATGGAACTGCGTTTCCACCTATGTCCATGCATGATTACTACTGAAAACCAGTAAAGTTCCAGTTTTGGTTGGCTATCACGTGGTTACTCCATTATTCCACATAACATTACACGGCGTGTCACCGTTCAATTGACACTGGCGTCACGAACATTTACGTACTGCCTGTTCCAGTATCTGCCCAGATTGAAGACGTCAGTGAATCCCAGGTTAGTGGGTTACTCTGCACTACAAAGCCCAGCATACCCAAAGATACACTACTGACCCCCTGGGACACTGCAGACAACCCCTTTAACGAACTATAAGTGTATATTCGCACATGGCAGATTCGTTGAAGAAATTTCTGAATGAAAATCTGTTCACGCACATGGATTTTTGTAATCCAGTTCATCTGAGTGGGACAGTCGTGGAAATCTCAGCAACTGAATCTGAATATACTCTAAAGAAGAAAAAAACTTGTAGTAAACAACAATTCTGGACGTGTCCTTGCTATGACAATGTGGAGACAAATCTGTATCTCAATAACAACAGCACGAAATCTTCTCGGCCAAAAACCTCGGGGACTCCTTAGTGGGGAGCGTGCAGTGTTCTCCCACAAACAATTACAAAGACAGGCATCTGGGAAACAAATGGATGAAATCTGGTTAGCAATATTACTAGATGAAATGTACAGCAGCTCACGTTCTGCTCACAGGAGGACATCTGTCATTACTCTGTTCTATAAAATGCTGCCCTGAAATGGCTGAACGGAAAAAAAAAAAGGGCAGAAAATAAACAGCACACAATGTATTAATTCATGAAAGAGCGGAAGAGAAGTAACAGAGGTGGCACATGCTTGACCTAGGTAGGTGTTTTAGGAGGGCAGCAGATGTAGATTCTGAAGGACCAGGAGTGTAATGATCATAGTTGCTGGGGGTGCAACCTCCATCGGGCTTGGAGGGGTAGGGGAGCCCACGCCAACCCTATCACACCAGCAGCACTCTTGCTCGCATGCATGGCACTGTAGTCCTGTGCAGCGTCTTGCGGGCGAGCCCTGTGGCTCTTTAGGTAGCTGAAGGTTCCTCAACAAGACATTGCTCTCTATGCCTCAGAGACGGCATCATCAGATCTTTGATGCTGAAATGCTGCGTCAACTGAATTTCACAGTGGGCGTATGTTCGAGTGTGTTGGGCTACTCTAAAGATACATTTTTTTCCTCCCCACCTTCTATTAGCCATAACTTTTTTTTATTTTTCCCCAGTGCCTCCACACCGGCACTCACAGGAGGGTCTCCCCGCCCCTAGGACAGGAAACAACGTAGAAGCGGAAGATTTAAATGGCCTCCTCCCCCTTACCTATTCAGTCGTTGTTTCCTGTCCTCGGGATACGCGTGGAAGCCTCTCCTGGAGTGCCGGGAAAACTTTTTGTAATGTCGCCCAGCCTTGCCTCCTTCTTGGGGGTCCTTCCCCACGTTCATTTGAGAGGGCTGGAGCAGGGAACAGGTCCCCCGGGAACGCATGGCCTCCCTTACACGTTCCTGGGAGTAAGCCCTGCTTGCAGACTTCCCCGGGCGTGCGCGGCAGTTCTCTGAGCAGGAACTATCGTGGGATCCGGCGCCTTACGTCATCAGGCGAGATTCTCCTTGGGCAAGAGAATCTCGCAGGTGGGCGGAGCTTCCGGCGGTGCGGGGTTCAAATTCAATGGAGGAATTCACAGGTGTCCTCCTCACTCTGCGCTGACAGGATGCTGGCCCTGGGAGACATGGACACCGCCAAGAAGCCTGTGGATCCCTCTGCCTCAGCCCGCTAAGCCTCCCCCCAGAGGAGAGATATGGCCACTGCCTGCATCTTTTTCCTTATTGCTCCACTCACAGGGTGCTTGTAATATTTTAGGCGCCGGATCCTGCGATAGTTCTTGCTCAGAGAACTGCCGCGCACGCCCGAGGAAGCCTGCAAGCAGGGTTTACTCCCAGGAACGGGTAAGGGAGGCCATGCTTTCCCGGGGGACCTGTTCCCTGCTCCAGCCCTCCCAAATGACCTTGATCCCAAAGCCAACTGGTGGAGACCTAACGCGCAAAAA
Source organism: Bufo gargarizans (assembly GCF_014858855.1). NCBI lineage: Eukaryota > Metazoa > Chordata > Amphibia > Anura > Bufonidae > Bufo > Bufo gargarizans. Next base: position 666,923,628 of record NC_058080.1, read on the forward strand.
ATGTGCCATATGCAGGGAGGCCCTCTCCTCTAAGTCTAAAAAAACGCTGTGCCCCAAATGCACAGAATAGATTGTTATTGACGAATCTCCATCCTTCCTTGAGACTATGAGATCCATGATAAAAGAGGAAGTTAGTGCTGCCGTGGACTCAAGAATGCCTCTGTCACTAAGGCCATCTACCTCGCAGAGATCCCTGGCCTCAGATACGGCTTTTGACTAAGGCCTCATGCACGCGACATTATTTTTTCACGGTCCGCAAAACAGGGTTCCGTTGTTCAGTGATCCGTGTCCGTTTTCTCTTCCGTGTGTCTTCCGTGATTTTTGGAGGATCACCAGACATGAAGAAAAGTTTAAAAAAATGTAGTTTTGGTGTCTACCTGGCCGTGCGGAGCCAAACGGATCCGTCCTGACTTACAATGCAAGTCAATGGGGATGGAGCCGTTTGCCGTTGACACAATATGGTGCAATTGCAAATGGATCCGTCCCCCATTGACTTTCATTGTAAAGTCAGGAGTCCCTATCGGAGTTTTCTCCAATCCAATGGTATATTTTAACTTGAAGCGTCCCCATCACCATGGGTACACCTCTATGTTAGAATATACCATCGCATTTGAGTTACATTGTGAAAACTCAGATCCGACAGTATATTCTAACACAGAGGCGTTCCCATGGTGATGGGGACGCTTCAAGTTAGAATATACTAAGAACTGTGTACATGACTGCCCCCTGCTGCCTGGCAGCATACGATCTCTTACACTGACCACCAATGAATTTAAAACTGGGGAGGGAGGGGGGTCTGCCCCCTGCTGCCTGGCAGCACCTGATCTCTTACAGGGGGCTATGATGCGCTCAATTAACCCCTCAGGTTGCCCTCGCGCAGGGCAAAGGCATTTTCAAGAGTTCCGGTGACAAACCAGACTTTTCATGGGGCTGCCCAGGAAGCCCAGTGACATCACCGGCACTGATGGGCGGGCACTAGCCAGTAAAATGGATAGGGCAGCCCTAAAGCACGCCGATCAGAGCCGTTGACGTCATGGAACACACTGCCGGGTGGAAGCCTCCGCCCGGCAGTGTGTTATTGTAAACAAAAGAGCCCTTGCTCTGCACGATCTAGCGCAGGGCAAGGGAGCGCATCGGACCATGAGATGCTCAGATGCTAAAATCAGGTGGGCTGCCTGGGTGAAAATATGGGTATGTCCGGGTTCAGCTCTGAACCTGGAAAACCCCTTTAGGTTTTAATATTAGTGTTTTTTTTTTTACTTAACTTTTTATCTATTAACTATTAGCATTCTTTAGGGGGCTAGAACCTGGGATCGTCTGATTCCTTGTCCTAATCACCCTAATAGAGATCTATTAAGGTGAATAGGATTTTTTCACTGAGCCTGCTGTGTCGTGCCTCGTGCACAGCAGCAGGGAACTTATCAAGGCAGTTATGGAAGACTTCAGCAGCATCCAGGCTGCCATAGTAACCAATCGGAACCCCGCGATTTCACTGTAGGGGCTCCGATGGGAAGACAGAGGGAGCTGCATCCCTCTGCCTAACTCCACAGATGCCACGAACAATGTTTATAGCGGCATCTGAACGGTTAAATGACGGGGTTCGGCGTGATCTCTGTTCCCTGTCATTGCAGCACCACAGCAGCCTGCTCCATACAAATTCGAGTGCATAATACTGTACATGTAAGGCATTATGTGTTAAGGGGTTAAAGAGGTATTCAGTTTTTAATGACTACATTAATTTATTTAGAGAATAAGATATTGACCGATTTTCTAATATACATCAATTTAAAATTTAGAATCAATGGCCAAACACTGACGTGTGAATGAGGCATTATTTGGGGGCCAAAACCAGGAGCGGGTCAAAAACACAGAACAGGTGCAGATCTTTCCATGGTTTACATTCGCAGAAATTTCTGCTGCAAAATGTGACGCGTGTGAAGGCAACCTAACCAGGACCACACATTACACGTGAAAACCAAATTTTCAAATGAGGGCTACAACTGCCTTTTCAATGAGTGAAGGAAGTGATTTCCTATTTAAATCCGAACAATAAGATGTACATAAAACACCCAAGCTGGTCAAACAAGTCAAACAATGCAAAAGTTAAATGCAAACTACCCACAATTCTATCTATATACCAGCAGCGGAGAATTACTGAGATTTGCATGTGTTTTTCCTCCACTATGGACAAGAACATACTTTGTCCTGTACTTGTAGCTTATGTCACATTTATTCTACCTTTCTATTAAACAAATTAGTGAAAAACCAGAACGCTGTTTTGACAGCCCGTTCTCCCAGTGCTTCTGTCCAGTTAAAGTTCTGATAGGGTTAGAGGACGGTTCATTTACAAAGACCGGCTTTTTATGCCGGTCTTTTACTACAGCTTTGTGCAGGCTTTGCTGGTGGAAGATGCTCCTAATTTATGACGCAACATGCTCTTCGTCATACGTTAGATGAACCTTCAGCAGTCCTGGTGAAAAAACGATACCAGCCCCTGGCTGGAGTCATTTTTCACCAACACTTACACCTAAATGTTATTAAAGGGAACCTGTCACCTCCAAAAACCATCCCAAGCCGCCAGCAGTACCTGACAGTAGCCAGCAGCGTGTTTCCGACAATAATTTTCTTCCTGAAGGCCGATGCGGCTAAAGCTCAGAAAACGTTCTTTTATCCCCTGCCAACGCGCTTCTCTAGTCATACTTGAAGTCGGCCTTCAGGAAGAAAATTATCATCGGAAACACGCTGCTGGCTATTGTCAGGTACTGCTGGCGGCTTGGGATGGCTTTTGAAGGTGACAGGTTTCCTTTAAATTTGTAGGGGCCGAATCCCGGCACCCCCATCTATACCGTTGATACCCCTCTGTGTCGAATGCGGTGCAAAAACGCTTGTGCGATAAAATATTGTCCCACAGGCGTTCAAAAGGTCACAAAAAGGGGGGTTGTGCAACATCTTTACGCCAAAAAGTGATGTAAAAAAGTTTCTAAATGACCCCCCAGGGTTCCTTCACGCACAATTTTTGTTTATGGTGTTTTTTTTAGGCCAAAAATAAATATCTGAAAAAAAAAAGTCTGACTTGATCAACAGCGTTTGAGACATTTTTGAGGCGTTTCTGCTCTTATAGTGGCCCAGATTTACTAATGTGACCCTGCGCCAACTGTCTGTCTAAAAAGTGCCACTGTTTTCCGCATTTAGGGTTTCTACATTTTTTTTCCAACATGCTTAACAAGGAGATGAGGCATCATAGAAAAGAGGCAGGTCTAAGATGTACCATTTTAGCAGAAGAGTCCGAGAAATCATCATAAATTAGGCGCATCTGTGGCAGTTCATTTGCCTGGCGTAAAAATGACACCAGCCCCTGGCGTTAACATTTGCGACATTTACTCAATGTTAGTCAATTTAGTGGGCCAGGAGTCCTGGTACAGCCCCTAACACGCCTCGCCCCCATCACACCCAACTGGCATGGCGTAAAACCGGCTTTGCGACAAAATATTGTCATTCATCGGGTTAGAAAAGGTGACTTGCGACTATTTTACACCTAAAATAGTCGCAAGTCCAGGCATGGGATCCAGCCGGTTCTGCCGAACCGTTTGTTAAAATTACAGGCGGTTCGCAGGACCGGTGAGAAGCAGGGATCCCGACCCGGTCCTGCAGCTGCGCCTGCACCAGTGGCGTAGCTATAGGGGTGGGGGCGGAGCGGAAGCCGAGAGGAGAGGCCCTGTGTGACGCGCACTGTGCAGGGCAGCTGGGCAGGCGAAGTGAGGAGGGGCCGGGGGAGCGGCTTCAGTTGAGGTGCGACGCAGGACTTAGTCACGTACCTCACTGTGACCTCCTGCGGCGGATCTCGCGAGATGACGCGATGACGCGGCGCGGGAAGGCACAGTGAGCGAGGCATTGGTGACCGCCTGTACCAGGATGCCACAAGCTGTGAAGGAGAGAGAGGTAAGTATTAATTATTTCTCCTAAGCAGGTGCCTACTCCACCTTCCCCTCATCCTGACCCAATGTTTAGATTATTTTAGCCAAACAAGAGTTATGGATGGGGTTGATGACAATATTTAAGGTGGCCACACACAGGGAAACACATCTATTTTGCCCACAGAGTAAGAGCAGCTTTTTTAAGCGGTACTCCACTATGTAATGGCCCCCTCTTTATTATTAATATAATGGCCCCCTCTTTGTTATTAATGTAATGGCCCCCTCTTTATTATTAATGTAATGGCTCCCTCTTTGTTATTAATGTAATGGCCCCCTCTTTGTTATTAAAGTGTGGGCCATTATATTAATAATAAAGAGGGGGCCATTATATTAATAATAAAGTGGGGGCCATTATATTAATAATAAAGTGGGGGCCATTATATTAATAATAAACAGGGGGCCATTATATTAATAATAAAGTGGGGGCCATTATATTAATAATAAAGAGGGGGCCATTATATTAATAATAAAGTGGGGGCCATTATATTAATAATAAAGTGGGGGCCATTACATTAAAAATAAAGAGTGGGCCATTATAATAATAATAAAGAGGGGGCCGTTACAGTAATAACAAAGAGGGGGCCGTTACAGTAATAACAAAGAGGGGGCCGTTACAGTAATAACAAAGGGGGCCATTATATTAATAAAAAAGAGGGGGTCATTATATTAATAATAAAGAGTGGGCCATTATAATAATAATAAAGAGGGGGCCATTACAGTAATAACAAAGAGGGGGCCTAAGGCTTTTTAAAAGTTGAGTGGTATGTGTGTAGTGTATATATAGTGTATTTGTGTGTAGTGTATATATGGTGTATGTAAATATGTCGTGACTGTGTTGCATATATATGGTGTATGTATATATGTGTCATGACTCGTGACGCGCTGCGTATCCACCGCTGAGTAGGGAACCTGTTGTTAAAAATTTGAATCCCACCCCTGCGCAAGTCCCTTAGTAAATATGCTCCAGTGAGTGTGCAGCTCAGTACTAGTGAGAAGTACAGTGTCCTTGCACTGCCTTGTGGACCCAGAGTGCAGCGGCCGCAGGGGAGGCCTGAGGTGGAGAGGATGGGAATGGTGGCTGTGATGAGGGTGATGGTAGTAGTACCCATAGAGGCGATCCTTCTCCAATGATCCCTGGGACTGTGTGCATTGAATGGAGTGGCGCTCTCTGGGTTTACGGGTCTCCTGCCTGTTGGTGTTTGGGATGAGGTGCAAGGGGGGTAGACAGGCAAAGAGTTGTGAGACATTGACAATCCACAATGAGGAGGTCGGTTTTGCAGCACATAACAGTCCTTCAGCTCTAACAGTGTGGCGCATGAATCTACCAACATTAATTAAAAGCCACTTTTTTCTGAAATGCCGCTGTGGATTCGGGGGAGAAGGTTATGCATTGAATTTACTGAGGGAGCCTTACCAGGCATTTGTGCTTGGTTTGATACTAATTTTCCTAGTGACAGATTCCCTTTAAAGCCTCTTTCACCCTTTCGTAATGACATCCGTGGTAAGATGGTCAATGGTTCACCTGTGAACATGTCTTTGAAAAATCCATGTTACGTCCACGTGTCTGTTTTTTGCCTTGGGTGTGTCACCTGTATTCCACGGTCACTGCTAGGATGAAAAAGAGATTTCCAAAGCATCTCCTGCCAAAGGTCCATGAATGCCGTCCGTTTTGTGTCAGTGGTTTTCACAGACTCATAGACTTCGATTCACATCAAGTATCAAAATAGTGCATGTTTCCGTAGTGAAAAATCAATGAGGTCCTTGTGCTATCTAAAGAGGTTATCCCGCATTCACCTCTGCACAATGAGCGGTCATTTATTAAAGGGGTTCTCCAGGCTCTCCTAAATTGATGACCTATCCTCAAGATCGTCGGAGGTCCGACACCTGGCACCTCCGCCGATCAGCTGTATGAAAAGAAGGTGCGTGCGTGCCGTCTCCTGTCTCTCTTGCTGTTCGCTGCTGCTATATCTATGGCAAACAGAAAGAGAGACAGGAACATGGCGCGTGCCTTCTCGTCATACAGCTGATCGACGGGGGTGCCCTGAGTATAGGTCATCAATATTAAAAGCCTGGAAAATTACTTTAAGAAATCTACGTTAAAAAAAAGAGCAAGATCCTGGTTTGCGACTTTTTAAACACCTGTGCGACAAAATTAGTTTTTTCGCTGTCCTACCCACTTAGGAGTGGTCGTGACATTGGCCCCAGCAAACTTACTGCCGGAGGTGCGCCTAATTTATGACAAGGCCTACTACTTCCTCCGGCAGCATAAGGCCTATCAAAGGCTAGCATAAAAAGCACCTGCGTGCAGCGTCGGGTCATTGTGTACAGGGAGGGTGAGTATCGGCAGCGCTCGTATCGCCTTGCTCCCCGTGACTCCAGCATATTAGCGAGTGCTTCCATAGACGCATTACCATTCCCCCCCCACTTTTAGGGTGGGGGGGAGTGCGTCTTATAAAGCAGAAAATACGGTATATACTTCAGTCCCTGCCCCTAGTGTGATTAACAGGGTAAGGCCTATTGCACACAAACGTGTGCGCTCTGTGGCTGTATTGCAGACCGTATTTGCGGATCCGCAATACACGGGCACCATTCAGTGTGCATTCCGCATCATATCACGGATGCGGACCATTCCCTTCAATGCCTCCGCAAATCCGGAGATGCGGAATGGAACCCTACGGAGTGCTTCTGTGGGGTTTCACCCCCTAATTCCATTCCGCAAAAAGATAGAACTATCTTTTTGCGGAACAGCCGGATCGCGGACCCATTAAAGTGAAGGGGCCCGCGATCCACTGCGGCTGCCCCACGGTGGGTGTTCGTGCATTGCGACCCGCAGCACGGCCACTGGGCGCTCACGTTCGTGTGCAAGAGGCCTTAGAGATTTCAAAAATAAAAGGCTGGCCTTTTTCCCCAGAAATTTTGATGCTTTTGACCAGGGGCAGTGTTGGATATTTCAGATTAGCGGTGTTCACCTGCAGACCCTTTCTGTAATACATGGATTAGCAACTTCTGGCACTCCAGTCGTTGCGAAACTACAACTCCCAGCATGCTCCATGAAGTTATGGAAACAGCAGAGCAAGTGTGCATGCTGAGAGCTGTAGTTTCATACCACACCTGGAGTGTCGGAGGTTGCTAACCCCAGTTCTAACCTAACATTTCCATTCGTAGGCTGTGGCTAGACTTGGACTTTTTGTAGCACTTTTGACCAATTTGAACTATCGAGTGCCTAAGATTACACACGTCATGCATCGGACTATAGCTGTAGGTCAATAGTTAAAATTATATACTAGTGCTAAGAAAAGGCCTGGTGGAGCCCCTGTCTAAACAGTGAATTGGCTGACCTGCTCAGGTAACCCTTTTAACTTCCCTCAGGCAGGCACACACTTGGAAAGACTTCAGAGAGGAGGAAAGCGGAGAACCCAGGCACAGGGTATTGGGTTGGTCATACAACAATGCCAACCACAGAGTCTACACGCCGCCCAGTTACATCATAGAGAGATACCGACATGATTCATTTATTTTTCACATGCTGAGCTGTTTACATTCTGAATCTTCATCCAAAAATATTCCATCAAACCAAGAAGATAAATCTTGGGCTTTAGGGATCACGTCTGCTCCCACAGCTTCTAAACAACAATAAATAATGAGGATGAGGTAATTATGTGGAAAATATCTGTTTCTACTACGAGCACTGGAGAGAAACCGTTTTCTAAGGCAAACCCTAAGATTTGGGACAGATTTATCAAAACTGTCTAAAGGCCTCCATATACAGTACTGTGGAAAAGTCTCAGGCAGATTAATAGTTTATTTTTATTAATTAACAACATGCAAAGTGAATGAACCAAAGACAAATCTAAGGCAGATCAATATTTGAGGTGACCACCCTTTGCCTTCCCTAGAGCCTCAATTCTTCTAGGTATGCTTGCACACAGTTTTTGAAGGAACTTGGCAGGGAAGTTGTTCCAAACATCTTGGAGAACTAAGCACAGATCTTCTGTGGATGTAAGGTTGGCGAAACACTTATTCGCTGATCATTTTGTTCTTCTAAGAGATAAGCCACGGCCAGAGGTGTCTGGTAGCAGCTTTCTCCTCTCTCTCCCCATTAAATACACATACATGTTCGGCCAAACCGAAAATATGTGTATGCAGCATTCGGAATAGATAGTTGCTGGCCGAAATGATCATTCGGCCAACAACTATTAAATGTGTATGGACAGTTTGAGGCTGAGAATACGCAAAAGTATTTTACACATGTCATTTTTGGTGCAGTTTTTGTAGTAAAAACACTAGTGCCAGATGATAGCTGAAAGTCCATTGGAAACGTTAAATGCAGGACGGACAAGCGTTTTTTGCCTAGTGCCGCTTTTAAGTCTCCAGAAGGGTTGGATTTTTTGCATTTCAGGGCGTGATAAATACCCTAAAAAAATGTATTTGGGTGCGAGTTTGTGGTATGTAAAAAGTCCAAAAAAGCAGGCATAAAAGAAATATGCAAACTTGCAAATAGCCTTCACTAAAAACATCCTATTGTTTTGAGTATACAGATCTAATGCAGGCCTGTGTATCTCCATGGTTACAGACTACAAACAAACCCTGTGTAGTGTGATCCTTTAGTCATTTGTTACCCACTGTGACAACTCGGGTCACTTAGCTCTCCAGGATCGCTGTCTTCTCTGCTTAGACGATTGGCACACCTCAAGAGGCCACTCCAACACTGCAGATTTGGGTGCAAACTGGCCACGACCAGCTTTATGGTCACTTTTACAGCAGTCCAAACAAATCATAAACATAAATCCTTGGCCGTCTGGCCACTGACTACACAGTATTTCTCTCTCTCTCTCTATCAGGATCTGGGTCTACCACCCAGCTCCCCAAAACACAACACAGTGCTTACCCTACACAGGGTTAGAGAGTCCCGGCTCCCACAGGCCTTGACGCAGCCTGCTCTTTGCCCAGACAGGCAGCCCTGATTGAGGAGCTCAGCCCACATTTACCTTAGTTACCAGCCTTTCCTGTTCTTACCCAGGCTCCTCTGGGTGAGATACTGTACACCATTTCAATGGCTCCACCGCCACACCACTGCCTGCAGGTTAGCAAGAAGTTGGAGGTAAATTAAGTGAAGTGACGCACGATCACACAGGGCGTAGGTCTCATGCACACGACCGTATTTAGTATCTGTGTCTTAGGCCTCTTGCACATGACCGCGTGTCCCCCTTTGCCGTATTGCGGCCCACATACGGCGGGTCCGCAATACACGGGACACCGCTGTGTGCAAGAGGCCCAAGACACAGATACAAAATACGGTCGGGTGCATTAGACCTACTCCCTGTGTGATCATGCGTCACTTCACTTCCTTTACCTCCGACTTCTTGCTAACCTGCAGTCAGTAGTTATGTGGTGCGGCAGTGGAGCTGCCAGAGGAACGGAACAGAACCACGGAACGGAAGCACTACGGAGTGCTTTTGTGGGGTTCCGTTCCGTGCTTCCGTTCCGCAAAAAGATAGAACTTGTCCTATCTTTTTGCAGAACGGACGGATTGCGGACCCCATTCAGTCGGTGCCCGTGCGTTGCGGACCGCAGCACACATTTGTGTGCAAAAGGCCTTATCCGCATTTTTGGCGGACTGCACACGGACCCATCTCTATGGGTACACAAGAAATGGGCAGCACATCTGTGTCAATTCCGCAAATTATGGAACATGTCCTATTATTTTCCGTATAGTGGACAAGATCAGTAATTTCTAGTAATGGGAGTGAGAAAAATGTGAATTGTACACAGAAGGTGTCTGTATTTTACGGATCCGTGGTTTGCGGACTGCAATTTGGACACGGTCGTTTGCATGAGGCCTTATTTGCAGGCGTGAAGACACATAGCTCTCCACAGAAGCTGTATACACAAGGTTATTTTTAATCAAGGTTATTTGCAAAGTTGGTTTCTTAGTTTTTTATTTTAGTTTAAATTTCTATTTTAAATCAATAAAATTAACTTTTTAACAGAACAGGTTTCAGCAAAGCTGCAGCAGTGGAGAGCAAAACACATGCAAATCTCAGTAATTCTTCCCTCCCCCCGTAAATTGTGGATTGGATATTGACCCATTCATCTCAATGCAGACAGCACATACGGTTGTGCGTCCTTAGTTTGAAGGTAGGTCACACATGCGTTTAAGGCTACTTTCACACTGGCGTTTTGAATTCCGTTTGTGAGATCCGTTTCAGGGATCTGACAAACGGTTCAAAACGGATCAGTTCAGCCCCAATGCATTCTGAATGGATAAGGATCCGTTCAGAATGCATCAGTTTGGCTCCGTTCAGCCTCCATTCTGCTCTGGAGGCGAACACCAAAACGCTGCTTGCAGCGTTTTGGTGTCCGCCTGGCCATGTGGAGCCAAACGGATCCGTCCTGACTTACAATCCGTTTACAATCTGACACAATATGGTGCAGTTGAAAACGGATCCGTCCCCCATTGACTTTCAATGTAAGTCAGGACGGATCCGTTTTGACTTAGACTTTTTTTTAAAAAGAATAATGCAAACGGCTCCGCTTTGAACGGATACAAGCGTTTGCATTATAGGTGCGGAATCCGTCTGTGCAGATACTAGACGGATCCTCACCTAACACAGGTGTGAAAGTAGCCTATATTATCTGACCGGATCTGGCCTAGCTGGATACTGATGTTCACCGCCGGACCACATCCATAGAACCACTTGGGTGAATGACCTAGGTCAGTGATGGCTAACCTTGACACTCCAGCTGTGGTGAAACTACGACTCCCAGCATGCTCCATTTATTTCTATAGAGTTCTGAGAGCAGCCAAGCAAGCGGGGCATCTTGGGAGTTGTAGTTTTACCACAGCTGGAATGCCAAGGTTAGCCATCACTGACCTAGGTGCTTGGCAGTGTATGTATGCAGCATGTCCATACGGGTAAATGACCCCCCTATGTGACCACATTGCCCAGTACTTGTAATAGCATATTTCAGAGTGAAAACAAAATCGTGATCAGTTTGCAATTGTGTAGAAGTTGTGGATCAATATTCCTGGCATCACACTCTATGAATAACTTAGTCCATTATTTCTGAATAGCTCAGAAAATACTGAGAATCCTCCGGGATTTCTAAATTTAGATAACCTTTTTGTGTATTGCCAACTCTATGGTTCTTTATGAAGGCTCTTATCTGCCTGAGCAGTGACATCACAGGGTTATCGCTCTTCCTGCCCTCGGAAAACTCTAATTAAATTAAACCCTGATGGCTGGATAATGTACAATATGGAGGAGTCTCTAGAGAAAATATAGCACTTGTCATTCTGAAGCCACACAGCAGAAATGGAAAAAACCAACAACACAGAATGCACTAGTTTCCCAAATGAGGAGAATTGTGAGCAGAGATATGATCAGGAGCGGCTTGTTTATGGTCAGGGTTTGGAAATATACAGCAGATCCTGCTCGGGGCGAGTATTATTAGACACGGATAACATGTTATCTTGTGAGGCTTCATCTCTCCGGCCTTAGGAAAGGAACAGTAAGCAGTCACGTCCATTTCTCTGAAAGGCGGTTTAATTATTTATTTATTCATCCTAGCATCTGGAGACATCGCTTGAAGCTTATGGGGTCCCGTAGACAAGATATACCTGAACCCACCACCACCTGACCCATGATGAAGTTACTCACCCCCAAATGTGATGACAGTACAACCACCTAGCCCATGATGACGTCACTGGTCGCAATATGTGTTGATGTCATGGTCAGTAGTGGTGTACTACTTTAGTAAATGTGCCTCGAAATCTGTAAAGTGCCTTGCAAAAGTATTCACCCCTTTGGAATTAAAATCGTTGTTAATTAAAATTGTGTGTAATGGACCTGACAAAAGAGTCTAAATTGTTACGGTCATGTAATGAAGAAAAAAAAATTCCATGTTTAACCCCTTTAAGACGTATTCTGGGCTTGTAATATTGATGACCTATCCTCAGGATTGGTGGGGGTATGACACCCAGCACCCCCGCCGATCAACTTTTTGAGGAGACGATGCACGCAGTGTGCACGTGCCGTCTTCCTTCTCCCTTCCTGCTCTGCTGCTGCTTTGCCATAGACATACCGGATAGGTCATAAATATCAGATTGGTGGGGGTACGACACCCAGCACCCCCGCCGATCAGCTGTTTGAGGAGGCATACAGGATAGGTCAACAATATTAAAAGCCTGGAGAACCCCTTTACGGACATGCGCCATACATGTACAGGGCAGCGAACATAACATTCATGCAATGCACCGTACAAGTGCGCTATGAAAATTGGTCACAGTGCCTAATCACATGACCTGGATAAGATGGTCTCCGACCATCTTAAGCCTAGTTCACACGAACGTATGGCTTTTATTGTTTTTTTGCAGTCCTTTTGTCACGGATCCGTTGTTCCATTTTTGAGTTCTGTTGTGTTTCCTTTCCGTCTTTCCGTTCCGTTTTTCCGTATGGCATATACAGTATACAGTAATTACATAGAAAAAATTGGGCTGGGCATAACATTTTAAATAGATGGTTCCGAAAAAACGGAACGGATACGGAAGACATACGGATGCATTTCCGTATGTGTTCGTTTTTTTTTTGCGGACCCATTGACTTGAATAAAGCCACGGAACATGATTTGCGGGCAATAATAGGACATGTTCTATCTTTCAACGGAACGGAAAAACGGAAATACGGAAACAGAATGCATATGGAGTACATTCCGTTTTTTTTGCGGAACCATTGAAATGAATGGTTCCGTATACGGACCGTTTACGGAACACAAAAAAACGGCCCGTACACTCGCAAAAAAAAACGTTTGTGTAAACTAGGCCTTAGTCACAGGCAGAGGAAAGTTGGCACAAGTCTCCCTCCAGCCCCAATCGCTTGGCTATTCAATGCTAACCAGCTAAACGCAGTGCCCTTACTGAAAAAGCCAGTGAGGGAGCTCCGGGGGCCTAAAAAATGAAAGACGTTTGTACTGGATAGGAGAGCACCAATCACCCCGAGGACTCACATGGGACACCACTGTTTGGCGTCCCCTGTAGGTGCTGCGATTTGCTGGCATGCTATACCAGCCAATCGCAGCACTAAGTCGGCATGTAATATAGTGAGAACTTCTCTGCAGGCAGCCATTTCAGTTGTTGACTGTGTGCAAAGAGCTTCCTTGCCCTTCTGTGCTGTGTGTTGGCTGCCTGGGACCTGTAGTGCACCACCACTGCTATACAATGTAAGTGTCTGCACACAAAAAAAAAAAACGCTGGTCTTCATAGCAATTCTGGAGCATCTGTTCTTATGACTCTGTGCTGTTCTGTTCCATTCCTGTATTATTCCTGCTAGAAGTTCACAAACAAATTGCTAGCAGACTGCAGTAAAGGTACTCCTGGGCGTTACCTGTAGCTGGTGTGTCTGAATCTGTGCAATTAATCATCATTTCCAAGACCCCTGATGTGGTGCAGCAGAAATTATGACATTTTGGGGGCTCATGCGGCATATGGGCCTTGTAAAAATCCACAAGTTAAGCAGTATTGGAGTGCAGACTCCAATTTACCGTATAACCATGACCCGAACACGATTTGAAGCAAATAGAACATTTTTGCATTACAATGATAAGGTACAATACCTGATCCAAAATGACTCTAGATATGACAAGTCCTTGACCACTTTGGCACCAGGTTTTCTGAGTTGCACACCCCTGAAAAAACACCTGCATAGACGAGTTCCATACACACATTAAAGGGAGGGTAAAATTCCACCAATACCTGCCCAGCAAGAGGGCAAGGTATGGCATTAAACAGTATAAAAAGTACTTCTGGATACACCCACATATTTGGCAATGAATCGCTGCACAACTAAGTTCAGGACGTGTGCCATGCACGGCACATGTGTCATTTTGCCCTGTTTCAGCGCGCTCAGCAGATTGGCACCGTTGTCGCACACCACTTTACCAACTGTCAAATTGAGCGTGGTTAGCCACTGATCGGTCTGTGACCGCAGAGCTGAAAGCAGTGCAGGACTGGTGTGGCTCTTGGCTTCCAGGCACAACAGCCGCAGCACAGCATGGCAACGTCTCACCTGGCACGTCGATTAGGTTCTGGGGAGCTTTGGGGGTGCAGGGGAAGAGGTGGTAGCAGTGGAAAAGGAGGAGTCAGCCAAGGAGGAGAGGGAGGATGGAGAAGGAGAAGAAGAGGTAGCCCTGCATGCAATCTGTGGCGGTAACACTAAATCCACACGGTTGCCACGGATTACATGCTTGACGGCCGTCAGAAGGTTCTCCCAGTGGGCAGTAAAAGTTATTAACCTTCCCTGGCCGTGTTTGCTTGACCACGTGTCTGTGGTCAGATGTATCTTGGCACCGACACTGTGTGCCAGAGATATATTCAATTGCCGCTGAACGTGGCCAAATAGCTCTGGGATGCCCTTCTGGGAGAAATATTTCCTTCTGGGGACCTTCCATTGCGATGTGTCAATGGCCACAAACTTTCTAAAGGTCTCCAAGTCCACCAGTTTATATGGCAGTAGTTGGCGGGCTAGCAGTTCTGACAAGCCAGCAATCAGCCGTTGGGCAAGAGGGTTATCCGGCGTCATCAACTTTTTAGCTCGAACATTTGGGCCACGGAAGCCTGCAATGAACGCAACGACAGTATGGTGGAAGGTGGAGTGGAGGACAAATGGGAGGACAGAGGAAAAGGAGAAGAAGAAGAGGCAGGACATGGAGCGCAGGAGTGTGGCTTTGTGGGTTCTGACGGCGTTGCTCACACTGGGCTCGGTGATGGGAGGCCAGGTGAGTGTTGGGCTTACTGCGACTTATGCGTTAACAGCAAAGGCTGCAGATGGCAACACTATTGTCAGCAGCTGACACGTTAAAAATAGCCCATACTGCGGAGCCATGTGCCGGTGTCCTGTGAGCACAAGATATGACCATGCATGGTGGATGGCTCGCTCCAGATACTGTCACAACCAGACAGCTGAGAAGCTCTGACAGAGGCCTTTCAGAACCTCCTCCTTGAGTTCTCTTTGTTGTGCTGTTCAGTTCCTCATCTCGTTAGCCTCTCTCAGCTGTCATGGAGTTGGACTGATTGCTTCCCTTTAAATTCCTCCCCATGGTGCATTACTGGGCGGCTTATACTTCTTCCTGGAGTATGTGTGCATGCTGATCTTGTTTTCCAGTCTGCTACAAAGTTAAGTGCTGAACATTTATCTGTTATTTTCTGTTTGCTGGATCCCAGGTGACCCTGACTCCCTCCGTGTCTGGTGTAGGGAGCCGGTGGTCGTGTCCCCTCACTATTGTAGGGTGTTCAGGGGTTATATAGTCGAGGTACGTGGATATGCAACCTTCCACCTTTCGGATCTTTGCATAGGCTGAGCAGCCAGGGAAAGTCTCAGGTCTTGTGCAGGGGTCTCCCTTTTGGTACTGTCACGTTGTTTTCCGGGAGGCGGGAATTTTGAATACCCGGGTCCCATTTTGGCTGAAGGTGTAGTGGTCTCTGCTCTTTTTTCTGAATCGGAGGCAGAGGTGCAGGCAGCCCAGTCAGAGGCTCCTGATCTTTGTCCTCCTGGGAAGTTGTTTGTGCCTCTCGCTTTAAGACACAAGATTTTTAAGGAACACCACGATACGGTCCTTGCTGGGCACCCGGGGGCAAGAGCCACACTGGATCTCATCGCTCTGAGATTCTGGTGGCCTGCGCTTCGTAAGTCGGTTGAGGGTTTTGTGGCAGCCTGCGAGACTTGCGCTCGTGCTAAATTCCCTCATTCACGGCCATCAGGTCCTCTCCTTCCCTTACCCATTCCTTCCCGTCCTTGGACACATCTGTCCATGGACTTTATAACGGACCTGCCTCGTTCCTCGGGGAAGACTGTGATTCTGGTGGTGGTGGACCGTTTTAGCAAAATGGTGCATTTCATCCCTTTTCCTGGTTTGCCCAATGCTAAGACGCTGGCGCAGGCATTTATTGATCACATTGTCAAATTGCACGGTATTCCTTCAGACATAGTCTCTGATAGCGGCACGCAGTTTGTTTCCAGATTCTGGAAGGCTTTCTGTTCTCGCTTGGGGGTTCGGTTGTCATTCTCTTCTGCTTTCCACCCGCAGTCGAATGGCCAGACAGAGCGCGTCAATCAGAATCTGGAGACATATCTGCGCTGTTTTGTGGCGGAGAATCAAGAGGATTGGTGTTCTTTTTTGTCCCTTGCTGAGTTTGCTTTAAATAACCGTCGTCAGGAGTCCTCTGATAAGTCACCATTTTTTGGTGCATATGGGTTTCATCCGCAGTTTGGGACTTTCTCGGGAGAGGGGTCTTCTGGTTTACCTGATGAGGACAGATTCTCCTCGTCTTTGTCATCTATTTGGCAAAAGATTCAGGATAATCTAAAGAGCATGAGTGAGAGATATAAGCGTGTGGCAGATAAGAGACGTGTGCTTGGTCCGGACCTGAATGTTGGTGATCTGGTGTGGTTGTCTACCAAGAATATCAAATTGAAGGTTCCCTCCTGGAAGTTGGGTCCTAGGTTTATTGGGCCTTACAAAATCCTGTCTGTCATCAATCCTGTTGCCTACCATCTTGATCTTCCTCAGACTTGGAAGATCCATAATGTTTTTCATAAGTCCTTATTGAAACCTTATGTTCAACCCATTGTACCCTCGCCTTTGCCTCCTCCTCCGATTATGGTTGATGGGAATCTTGAATTTCAGGTCTCTAGGATTGTGGATTCTCGTCTTGTCCGCGGTTCTCTTCAGTACCTTGTTCACTGGGAGGGTTATGGTCCTGAGGAGAGGATGTGGGTCCCAGTGACGGACATTAAGGCCTCTCGTCTCATCAGGGCTTTCCATAGGTCCCATCCTGAGAAGGTGGGCTCTGAGTGTCCGGAGTCCACTCGTAGAGGGAGGGGTACTGTCACAACCAGACAGCTGAGAAGCTCTGACAGAGGCCTTTCAGAACCTCCTCCTTGAGTTCTCTTTGTTGTGCTGTTCAGTTCCTCATCTCGTTAGCCTCTCTCAGCTGTCATGGAGTTGGACTGATTGCTTCCCTTTAAATTCCTCCCCATGGTGCATTACTGGGCGGCTTATACTTCTTCCTGGAGTGTGTGTGCATGCTGATCTTGTTTTCCAGTCTGCTACAAAGTTAAGTGCTGAACATTTATCTGTTATTTTCTGTTTGCTGGATCCCAGGTGACCCTGACTCCCTCCGTGTCTGGTGTAGGGAGCCGGTGGTCGTGTCCCCTCACTATTGTAGGGTGTTCAGGGGTTATATAGTCGAGGTACGTGGATATGCATCCTTCCACCTTTCGGATCTTTGCATAGGCTGAGCAGCCAGGGAAAGTCTCAGGTCTTGTGCAGGGGTCTCCCTTTTGTTTCCTTAGCTTTGGATCCACTCAGTCATATATGCATGTTGCTTTGTCTTGTTTCCTGTACACCGTCCGTGACAGATACATTTGCAGTCTGCTTTTTGCCTCCTGTGCACTGCGAGTTCTGCCTGCTTCTCCGTATCTGCTGCTCCATCTCTCCCTCTGAACTCCCCCCTGATCCTCTCTTGTGGGCACCTACGTGATGTTCATCGACACGTCATCATCGTCACCTTCACCACCGGAGTAGGCAGAAATAGCGGGGACCACTGTCCTTGGGCTGATCTGGGTACTGTCGTCAGACCGCTGGGTGGCGGCCGTTGCTACCGTCTCTTCCTCATCTGATGCCAAGAATGGCTGTGCATCGGTAAGGTCTGGGAATGGATGGGAAAATAATTCCTCTGACTCGAGTGGAGGGGCTATGGTGGTGGTGGTGTCTTTGGGGGTGCACACAGAGGAGAGTGAGGAGGGTGCAGATACAGAGGATGAGGAGGGTGCAGAAGAGGAAGGCTGAGTGAGCCACTGAACCAACTCTGGTGCGTCCTTTGACGTAATCACATGCAGCTTCTGCAACTTCCCCCTTAGGAACGGCATGTCTCTTTCTCTGCCTGTCTTTTTCAAAATAACCCTCTGCCAAAGTTTCTATAGAAGAGCAGTATTTCTGGAAGCAGATATATCACAGGCCTCAATCAGTATTTGGTGGAAGCGGGTATATCGCACCCCTCAATCAGTATTTTGTGGAAGCAGGTATATAAAATCCCTTAATAGTTTTTTTGTAGAAGCAGGTATATCGCACCCCTCAATCAGTATTTTGTGGAAACAGGTATATAGAACACATGAATCAATATCTTGTGGAAGCAGGTATATCGCAGCCCTCAATCAGTATTTTGTGAAAGCAGGTATATCAAACCCCTCAATCAGTATTTTGTGGAAGCAGGTATATAGCACCCCTCAATCAGTATTTTGTGGAAACAAGTATTTAGAACCCCATAATCAATATTTGGTGGAAGCAGACATATCGCACCCCTCAGTCATTATTTTGTGGAAGCTGGTGTATCGAAGGTCTCAATCAATATTTGGTGGAAGCAGGTATATCGCACCCCTCAATCAGTTTTTTGTGAAAGCAGGTATATCAAACACCTCAATCAGTATTTTGTGGAAGCAGGTATATCGCACCCCTCAATCAGTATTTCATGGAAGCAGGTATATCGCACCCCTCAATCAGTATTTTGTGGAAACAGGTGTATAGAACCCTTCAATTAATATTTGATGGAAGCAGGCATATAGCACCCCTCAATCAGTATTTTGTAGAAGCAGGTATGTAGAAACCCTTAATCAGTATTTTGTAGAAGCATGGATATTGCACCCCTCAATCAGTATTTTGTGGAAACAGGTATATCAAACCCCTTAATCAGTATTTGGTGGAAGCAGGTATATAGCACCCCTCAATCAGTATTTTGTGAAAGCAGGTATATCAAACCCCTCAATCAGTATTTGGTGGAAGCAGGTATATAGCACCCCTCAATCAGTATTTTGTAGAAGCAGGTATGTAGAAACCCTTACATAGTAACATAGTACATAAGGCCGAAAAAAGACATTTGTCCATCCAGTTCGGCCTGTCATCCTGCAAGTTGATCCAGAGGAAGGCAAAAAAACCCTGTGAGGTAGAAGCCAATTTTCCTCACTTTAGGGGAATAAAAATTCCTTCCCGACTCCAATCAGGCAATCAGAATAAATCCCTGGATCAACGATCTCTCTCTAGTAGTTATAGCCTGTAATATTATTACGCTCCAGAAATACATCAAGGCGCCTCTTGAATTCCTTTATTGTACTCACCATCACCACCTCCTCAGGCAGAGAGTTCCATAGTCTCACTGCTCTTACAGTAAAGAATCCTCTTCTATGTTTGTGTACAAACCTTCTTTCCTCCAGACGCAGAGAATGTCCCCTCGTCACAGTCACCGTCCTGGGAATGAATAGATGATGGGATAGATCTCTGTACTGACCCCTGATATATTTATACATATTAATTAGATCTCCTCTGTCGTCTTTTTTCTAAAGTGAATAACCCTAATTTTGATAATCTTTCAGGGTACTGTAGTTGCCCCATTCCAGTTATTACTTTAGTTGCCCTCCTCTGGACCCTCTCCAGCTCTGCTATGTCTGCCTTGTTTACAGGAGCCCAGAACTGTACACAGTACTCCATGTGTGGTCTTACTAGCGATTTGTAAAGTGGTAGGACTATGTTCTCATAACGGGCATCTATGCCCCTTTTGATGCAACCCATTATCTTATTGGCCTTGGCAGCAGCTGCCTGACACTGTTTTTTGCAGCTTAGTTTGCTGTTTATTAAAATTCCTAGATCTTTTTCCATGTCAGTGTTACTGAGTGTTTTACCATTTAATAAGTACGGGTGACTTGCATTATTCCTTCCCATGTGCATAACTTTACATTTGTCAGTGTTAAACCTCATCTGCCACTTATCTGCCCAAGCCTCCAATCTATCCAGATCGCTCTGCCGTAGTATACTGTCCTCATCAGTGTTAATTACTTTACACAGTTTAGTGTCATCTGCGAAAATTGATATTTTACTATGCAAGCCTTCTACAAGATCATTAATAAATATATTGAAGAGAATAGGGCCCAATACTGACCCCTGAGGTACTCCACTAGTGACAGTGACCCAATCTGAGTATTTACCATTAATAACCACCCTCTGTTTTCTATCATTGAGCCAGTTACTTACCCACTTACAGACGTTTTCTCCCAGTCCGAGCATTCTCATTTTATATACTAACCTTTTATGTGGTACAGTGTCAAATGCTTTGGAGAAGTCCAGATACACGACATCCATTGATTCGCCGCTGTCAAGTCTAGAACTTACCTCCTCATAGAAACTGATTAAATTTGTTTGACATGATCGATCCCTCACAAAGCCATGCTGATATGGCATTATTTGCTTATTTCCGTTAAGATGCTCTAACATAGCATCTCTCAGAAAACCTTCAAACAGTTTACCCACAACAGATGTTAAACTTACCGGCCTATAGTTTCCAGGCTCTGTTTTTGGACCCTTTTTGAATATTGGCACCACATTTGCCATGCGCCAGTCCTGTGGGACATTCCCTGTCAATATAGAATCTGCAAATATCAGAAATAAGGGTCTGGCTATGACATTACTTAAGTTCCTTAGGATACGTTGGTGTATGCCATCCGGTCCTGGCGATTTGTCTATTCTAATCTTTTTAAGTCGCTGTTGTACTTCTTCCTGGGTCAGACAGGACACTTTTGATGGGGAATTTATTTCAACATTCGGCATGTCATCTGACAGTTTATTTTTCTCAGTGAATACATTGGAGAAAAAAATATTTAACAGCTTTGCTTTCTCCTCGTCGCTCTCTGCGACTCCCCCCTCATTACTCTTTAACGGGCCGACACCTTCAGATTTATACTTTTTAGCATTTATATAATTGAAGAACATTTTAGGGTTAGTTTTACTCTCTTTGGCAATTAATCTCTCGGTCTCTAGTTTGGCCGCTTTTATTAGTTTTTTACATGTTCTATTTTTTTCCTTATAGTTTTTTAGTGCTTCCGTGCTACCTTCCTGTTTTAGTGTTTTATATGCTTTCTTTTTGTCATTTATTGCTTTCTTTACAGTTCTGTTTATCCACATTGGTTTCTTTTTGTTCCTTAACCTTTTATTCCCATACGGTATGTACCTCTCACACTGAGATTTTAGGATGCTTTTAAAGATATCCCATTTTGTGGCTGTATTTTTATTTGTGAGGACTTTATCCCATTTAGTTAGGCTTATGGCCTCTCTTAGTTGGCTAAATTTAGCTTTTTTGAAGTTTGGTATTTTTGTTCCTCCCTGTAGAAACGCTCTTTTGAATGATAATTGGAAGGTTATTACTTTGTGGTCACTATTTCCCAGGTGTCCCCCAACCTGCACGTCTGTTGTTCTGTCAGGCCTATTGGTTAATACTAAGTCCAGTATGGCCGTCCCTCTAGTCGGGTCCTGAACCAGTTGGGAGAGGTAATTGTCTTTGGTTATTGCCAAGAACCTGTTTCCTTTATGAGATATACAAGTTTCAGTTTCCGAGTCTATATCTGGGTAGTTGAAGTCCCCCATAATAACCACCTCATTATGATTTGCCGCCTTGTCTATCTCGTTTAGTAGTAGATTTTCTGTGGACTCTGGTATATTAGGTGGTTTATAGTAAACTCCTATTAGTAATTTATTATTGTTTTTAGCGCCATGTATCTCTACCCACAGTGACTCCACATTTTCATGTCCCTCACTTATATCTTCCTCGAGTGTGGGCTTTAGACAGGACTTTACATAAAGGCAGACCCCTCCCCCTCTCCGATTTTGACAATCCTTTCTAAACAGCCTGTAACCCTGTACATTAACTGCCCAGTCATAGCTATCATCCAGCCATGTCTCAGTTATTCCCACTATGTCATAGTCCTCCTCACACATCACTAATTCCAGTTCATCAGTTTTATTAGTCAGGCTTCTGGCATTAGTATACATACATTTGAGAGGTTTATGTATATTTTTTACTCTACACCTTTCCTTCTGAACTGTTCTAGTCCCTCCTTCCATTCCTCCCCCAGTCTCACTACCTTGCCCCCGGTCTCTATCTGCACTATCTTCCCATTCTATAACATAATTACCCTCCCCCCCCAGTCCCTAGTTTAAACACTCCTCCAACCTTCTAGCCATCTTCTTCCCCAACACAGCTGCCCCTTCCCCATTGAGGTGCAGCCCGTCCCTACGATAGAGCCTGTAGCCGACTGAGAAGTCGGCCCAGTTCTCCAGGAACCCAAATCCCTCCTTCCTACACCAGTTCTTGAGCCACTTGTTAATCTCCCTAATCTCCCGTTGCCTTTCTTGTGTGGCTCGTGGTACAGGCAGTATTTCGGAAAATACTACCTTTGAGGTCTTTGCCCTCAGCTTTTGACCTAAATCCCTGAAATCATTTTTAAGGACTCTCCACCTACCTCTAACTTTGTCATTGGTTCCGATATGGACCATGACCGCTGGATCGTCTCCAGCCCCTCCCAGTAATCTGTCAACCCGATCCGCGATGTGTCGAACTCTAGCGCCAGGAAGACAGCACACTGTTCGGCGATCACGGTCTTTGTGACAGATTTCCCTATCTGTTCCCCTAATAATGGAGTCTCCCACTACCAGCACCTGTCTGGCCTGCCCTGCTCTCCTGGTTCCCTGCTTACTGGAGCTGACATTCCCCTGACTGGCAGAGGAAATGTCCGGCTGCAGCAGTGCCGTCCCCGGACTGACATCCCCCTCATCTGCCAAACGTGCAAACTTGTTGGGGTGTGTCAGATCAGGGCTAGCCTCCCTGGCACTCTTCCCTCTACCCCGCTTTCTAACTGTTACCCAGCTAGCTACCTCACTTTCCTCCTCCCCCTCATCTACCCCAAAGAGTGCTTGCTCGGTGAGAAGAAAACTCTTTTGCAAATTATCAATGCCTCTCAGTGTTGCAACTTGCCCGTTTAGAGACTCGATTTGCGATTCCAAACGGGTAATTTGCTCACATCTAGAACAAAGATATGCACCCTGGAACTGCAGTTCCAGGACTGCATACATCATGCAAGATGTGCACTGGACTGCGTTGTAAATTGTGCAACACATACTAAATGGGGATTACAGTATTTTGTAGAAGCAGGTATATCACACCCCTCAATCAGTATTTTGTGGAAACAGGTATATAGAACACATGAATCAATATTTTGTGGAAGCAGGTATATCGCACCCCTCAATCAGTATTTTGTGAAAGCAGGTATATCAAACCCCTCAATCAGTATTTTGTGGAAGCAGGTATATAGCACCCCTCAATCAGTATTTTGTGGAAACAAGTATTTAGAACCCCATAATCAATATTTGGTGGAAGCAGACATATCGCACCCCTCAATCATTATTTTGTGGAAGCTGGTGTATCGAAGGTCTCAATCAATATTTGGTGGAAGCAGGTATATCGCACCACTCAATCAGTATTTTGTGAAAGCAGGTATATCAAACACCTCAATCAGTATTTTGTGGAAGCAGGTATATCGCACCCCTCAATCAGTATTTTGTGGAAGCCGATGTATCACAGGCCTCAATCAATATTTGATGGAAGCAGGTATATCGCACCCCTCAATCAGTATTTTGTGGAAACAGGTGTATAGAACCCTTAAATTAATATTTGGTGGAAGCATGTATATAGCACCCCTCAATCAGTATTTTGTAGAAGCAGGTATGTAGAAACCCTTAATCAGTATTTTGTAGAAGCAGGTATATTGCACCCCCCAATCAGTATTTTGTGGAAACAGGTATATAGAACACATGAATCAATATTTCGCGGAAGCAGGTATATCGCACCCCTCAATCAGTATTTTGTAAAAGCAGGTATATCAAACCCCTCAATCAGTATTTTGTGGAAGCAGGTATATAGCACCCCTCAATCAGTATTTTGTGGAAACAAGTATTTAGAACCCCATAATCAATATTTGGTGGAAGCAGACATATCGCACCCCTCAATCAGTATTTTGTGGAAGCAGGGATATTGCACACCTCAATTAGTATTTTGTGGAAACAGGTATATAGAACCCCTTAATCAGTTTTTTGGGGGGCAACAGGTTTATCACACCCATTGCAAGTATATCACACCCCTCAGTATATCACACCTATCGATAGCACACGTATGCTGTCCTTAAAAGTACTTTTGTGGCCCTATTAGCTAGCGTTTGGTGTCCCTAACAGTCTGTCCCTGCTCCACAAAGCAACCTCTGGGTCAAAGTTCGGCGCAATGCAAAAGAATATGGCGCACGTGAATATCGCCGTATGTTTGCATGTTTGGCAAATCGCGAACGAGCAAAATTCGCCGCGAAACGACTACCAGGCGAACCACAAGGTCATCTCTAAACCTCAAACCAATTTAGTATCTGTGGCATTTTATAAGGGAAGACACTTAGGGGCACATTTATTAAGACCAGCATTTTAGACGCCATTCTGAATAAAGGCCTTGTGCTGGAAGATCCGCCGTAGTTATGATGAGCCCTGGGCCTGTCCATAACTTTGGTTCATCCAGCATCAGTACTAAATGTAAGACAGCTTCCTTGCTGTCTTACATTTAGACCATTTTCTATGACTAAACCAGGCATAGAAAATGATGAATGAGACGTCCCTGCAGGCCCATCCTCTTCCACGTCACACCCACAATTTTAGCCCTAGCATGAGCGGGGCAAAGTTGCAGATAGCGGCACAACTAAGCGTTGCGCCACCATATGCGCCTGAAATACACCTGATTTCGGCCTATTTCATAGAATGTGTCGGCAGATAAGAACCATTTGGCCCATCTAGTCTGCCCAATATACTGAATACTATGAATAGCCCTTGGCCCTATCTTGAATGAAGGATGGCCTTATGCCTATTCCCATGCATACTTAAACTCCTTCACTGTATTTGCAGCTACCACTTCTGCAGGAAGGCTATTCCATGCATCCACTGCTCTCTCAGTAAAGTAATACTTCCTGATATTACATTTGAAACTTTGCCCCTCTAATTTAAAACTATGTCCTCTTGTAGCAGTTTTTCTTCTTTTAAATATTCTCTCCTCTTTTACCTCGTTGATTCCCTTTATGTATTTAAAAGTTTCTATCATATCCCCTCTGGCTCGTCTTTCTTCCAAGCTATACATGTTAAGGTCCTTTAATCTTTCCTGGTAAGTTTTATCCTGCAATCCATGTACTAGTTTAGTAACTCTTCTCTGAACTCTCTCCGAAGTATCAATATCCTTCTGGAGATATGGTCACCAGTACTGAGCACAATACTCCAAATGAGGTCTCACTAGTGCTCTAGTGAGCACCTCCCTTTTTCTACTGGTAATGCCTCTCCCTATACACCCAAGCATTCTGCTAGAATTTCCTGCTGCTCTATGACATTGCCTACCTTTAAGTCTTCTGAAATAATGACCCCTTAATCCCTTTCCTCAGATACTGAGGTTAGGACTGTATCACTTATTGTATATTCTGCTCTTGGGTTTTTACGCCCCAGGTGCATTATCTTGCACTTATCAACATTAAATTTTAGTTGTCAGATTTTTGACCATTCCTCTAGTTTTCCTAAATCCTTTTCCATTTGGTGTATCCCTCCAGGAACATCAACCCTGTTACAAATCTTTGTGTCATCAGCAAAAAGACACACCTTACCATTGAGACCTTCTGCAATTTCGCTGATAAAGATATTAAACAATATGGGTCCCAGAACAGATCCCTGAGGTACCCCACTGGTAACAAGACCATGGTCTGAATATACTCCATTGACTACAACCCTCTGTTGTCTGTCCCTCAGCCACTGCCTAATCCATTCAACAATATGGGAGTCCAAGCACAAAGACTGCAATTTATTGATAAGCCTTCTATGTGGGACAGTATCAAAAGCCTTACTAAAGTCTAGATAAGCGATGTCTACTGCACCTCCGCCATCTATTATTTTAGTCACCCAATCAAAAACATCAATAAGATTAGTTTGACATGATCTCCCTGAAGTAAACCCATGCTTTTTCCATGGGATTTTAGATGGTCCACAATCCTCTCCTTAAGTATGGTTTCCATTAATTTCCCCACTATTGATGTCAGGCTTACTGGCCTATAGTTGCCCGATTCCTCCCTACTACCTTTCTTGTGAATGGGCACAACATTAGCTAATTTCCAATCTTCTGGGGTGACTCCTGTTACCAGTGATTGGTTAAATAAATCTGTTAATGGTTTTTCTAGTTCACCGCTGAGCTCTTTTAATAGCTTTGGGTGTATCCCATCAGGCCCCTGTGACTTATTTGTATTAATTTTAGACAGCTGACTTAGAACCTCTTCCTCTGTAAAGACACATGCATCAAAATAATTATTAGTCGTCCTTCCTAACTGAGGTCCTTTTCCTTCATTTTCCTTTGTAAAAACTGAACTGAAGTATTTATTGAGGCAGTCAGCTAGTTCTTTATCTTCTTCCATATACCTTCCTTCTTTTGTTTTTAATTTGGTAATTCCTTTTTTTTGTTTCCTTTTTTCATTTATGTATCTGAAGAATGTCTTATCGCCTTTTTTCACTGACTGAGCTAATTTCTCTTCTGCCTGTGCTTTAAAAGCTCTTATAACTTGTTTTATTTCAGATTAATAAATGACCCCCTTAAATTTCTTGGAATGGCCTAGTCAAAGGCCAATCCTCAATCCAATTTAGACTTGAAGACTGCTGTACATGGAGAAGTTTTGACTAGAAAAGTGGGTAAACATCCCAGTGTCTAGTTGTGCTATTAGCTAATAGACATACTCCAAGAGAGTATTTGTCAAAATGCTTATTCTCTGTACACTTTCTGTATTTTCCCAATTTTCAAGGTATAAAAAAACATCCTAATGTGACATGTTGTAAGCTTTGCCAACTGTATAGATACTGTATATCTACATTCAATCCAAACACACACAATCTGCATCACTTTACCACAGAAATCTGCATTTCCGTACTGAAATCTGCATTCTAGTCCACATTGTTCACATGTGAATTTTCATTGCAAATTTCCTCCACAGGACCACAGCTGGTCTGCCATATCTGAACATGCCCTAAAGCAAATCCTCCCAATGTAAACCTCATTCTTTTATCCCACTTCATCCCAGCAAAAGGGAAAAAAGTCATCCTTGACCGAGTAGTGCTGTGTTAACATCTCTTTTTTGTCTATTCTCCTGTTATACTATGTATCCTCCTAAGGCCAGTTTCACACTAGCAGTAAACTAGTGGCTATGTCCTCTACAAGAACAGCCTGTTGGAGTTTATCACATCCGGTATATCCAGAAACAGCCGGAGCACCATCAGGCCCCATTACTATAATGGGACCTGGCGGGGATCTGGTCTGTTCTGGATAATTACAACTCAGCCTTCCCTTTTACTTATATGGGACAGCTCCTTCCAATCAAATAAATAGGAAGGAACCATCCCATTGAAGTGAATGGGACGGCTGAGATGTAATTACAGCTTCTCACCACTGCGGTTGGGATGGCGAGCAGGTAAATAAGAGAAAGCAGAGCTCGTATGAGCGCTGCTTTCTCCTTAAAAAGCCGATCCCCCACCGATCTGATATTGATGACCCATCCTATGGTAAATAAAGCGGACAACCCCCCCTTTAAGGCATTTTTTTTATATCATTTTGCACCCCCTACCAACTCAATGGCCTTTCCAACTCTTCCTAATTACCAATTTGCTGGATGGAACACATTGGATTTGGTGATGGATTTATCTGCAATGATGAGCATAAATCATTTGTCTAAAAGCCGGCACATCACAGCTTTATAAACTTTCTTTGTCTTCTGTTTTTATGCTACTGTATATGAAATCACCGTGCACTTACATGTAGAGTTTCTCTATATATTTTGTAGTAAACCTTGAGGTAGCAGTCAATATAATATTAAGAACTGTGATCAAAAGGCTTCCTACCTGCAAAAGGTCAAGGACTCTAATTTCTCTGTAGACAATGCTTTACCACTCTCCTTTAAACCCATCGCATGCTATCGGAAGGTGCGATACGCAATATTTACATTTCAAAGTACATACAAGGCACTTGCCTGCTGCGGCTTTCTGTGCTATCATCTCACAGCAGTGACAGCATAGTGCACTGAGCACTTAAACTGCATAAGGCCTCATGCATACGACCGTTGTTGTGTTCCGTTCCGCAAAATGGGGTTCCGTTGTTCCGTGATCCATTTCCGTTTTTGTTTCCGTGTGTCTCCCTTTATTTTCGGAGGACCACCAGACATAAAGGAATGTAAAAAAAAGGCTAAGACAGGTTTTCCATGCAAATGATAGGAAAAACACGGACGTCGGACGCGGATGACAATCTTGTGTGCCTCCGCGTTTTTTAGCGGTCCCATTGACTTCAATGGGTCCGCGAACCGTTTTCCGCAAAAATAATAGGAAAGGTTATATTTTTTGATGGACTGCAACCACGGATCACGGACGCGGATGGCAAATGGTGCATTAGCCGAGTTTTCAACGGACCCATTGAAAATCAATGGGTCCGCAGAAAATCACGAAAAACGGTGCAACGGACATGGAATAAAACAACGGTCGTGTGCATGAGGCCTTAGTGTGATAGAAATAAACTCCCTTTTTTTTTCTCCACTGTATTCACTGAGGAAAATAAACTGTCAGATGAAATGAAGAATGTAAAAGTAAATTCCCCATTAAAAGTTCCCTGTCTGACCCAGGAAGAATTACAGCGGCATCTTACAAAAATTAAAATAGACAAATTGCCGGCACCAGATGACATACACCCCCATATCCTAAAATAGTTAAAGGTAACGAGCAGAACCTGTGGAGAGGTGGAATCCTGCCCACAACAACAAACAGAAAGGAAACACAGAAAGACCTGTCAGATAGACTCACGTGCTGCAAGTCTATCAGATTTTCTCAGATCTCTCACAGGGCAGGCAGTGACACTGTCACGAGGGTGTCAAGAGCCACGTCTGACTCCGTTATACCCGGGGTCAGGAAGTCGCAGCGGGTGGCTGCGCGCTCTATGTCTAAAGATCACGTTGTTTCTTAGTGATTGTTTTCTGTGTTTGCCTTGCAATCCTTTTTGTCTCACTCAGGGATCCGTAGCTTCTCCTCCTCAGCTGTTTCTTGTCTGCCACTCCCAACCTCCTTATATTCTCCTCTCACACTTCTCTAGTTGCCAGTTATAGAGCTTCCTGCCTGGACTTCTATACTGACCCACTGGAGCTGTGAATCCTGGTTGTTGTTCCAGAGTGCTACCCTCCGGATCCCTGTTGGGCTTTTTGTTGTCTCCTGTTGTCGCCCACCTGGGATTATATGTTGAGTCTGTATTGTCTGTCCTCCCCTTGGTGTTTTCCTTTAGAGCTAGTGGTGCGGACTAGTGTTCCCACCGCCCTGTTCACTATCTAGGGCTCATCTTAGGGAAAGCCAGGGTTTTAGGCACGTGATCGGCGTACGGGTGAGGAACCCGTCTAGGGACGTCAGGGCAGCCAGGTGCCAGCCGCAAGGTGAGTCAGGGGTCACCACCTTCCCTCTCACTTGGGCAGGGCCTTCCTCTTTCCCTCCCTCTGTGTCACGTATGTGATAGTCACGCCGATCGTGATATTATAACTGGCCCTTATTTTTGGGAGAAAAAAAAAATATAATTTTTTTTTTTCCTCTCTACTTAGAATCCAATATGGATCCTATTGCTGCTTTGGCAAAACAGCTTCAAGGCCTGTCTTTGGAGGTGGCAGGATTGAAGGCGTCTGTCTTCCAACAACAGCAGCAAATGCAGCAGACCGCAAGCCCAGCGGTTGCTATGGGTAACCAGGTTGTTACAGAACCCAAGGTTGTTCTTCCTGACAGATTTTCTGGGGGAAGGGACAAATTTGTGACGTTCCGTGAGGCCTGCAAATTATATTTTAAGCTGCGCCCTTACTCCTCAGGTAATGAAGAACAGCGGGTGGGGATTGTTATTTCCCTGCTTCAGGGGGACCCGCAATCCTGGGCGTTCTCGTTACCCCCTGGTTCCCAGGCTCTCCGGTCAGTGGAGGGATTTTTTGGGGCTTTGGGTCTCATATATGATGACCCTGACCGAGTCGCCCTGGCTGAGTCGAAGTTACGGAGACTCCTACAGGGAGATCGGCCAGCAAAGGAATATTGCTCAGAGTTCTGTAGGTGGGCTACGGATACTCAGTGGAATGACCCGGCTCTCAGGAGTCAGTTCTGCTCTGGGTTATCTGAAAGGGTTAAGGATGCGCTGGCGCTGTATGAGACCCCTCTTTCCCTTGATGCTGTTATGTCCCTCTCTATCAGAATAGATAGACGTCTTAGGGAGAGATCAAAAATTCCTGAGCAATTGGTAACCTCTCCCAAGCAGCAGTTAGTCTGTACTGACTTAGATGAGCCTATGCAGCTAGGAGGAACTTCTCGTCAGGTCCGTCCTCCTGAGGTTCGCCGTAGGTGGGGGGCTTGTTTTTTCTGTGGGGGGAGGGGTCATTTCATTAATGTCTGTCCCTCCTTTCTCAAAAACAAAAGACCGTCGGAAAACTACTAACCCCAGGCTGTGCGGAGGATGTCAGCCGGGGGGTATACGTTTCCTCCATACGAACATCTCAATTTGTGTTGCCAGCGGTTATTGTTTTTGGTGTTAAGACGGAGTCTATTTCTTTTTTTCTAGACAGTGGAGCAGGGGTAAATTTGATAGATGTCCATTTTGCCCGCACTATGGGTTTGTCTCTCTGTACGCTGCAGAGACCTATTCCCATATTCGCTATTGATTCTGCTCCTCTGTCTCAGAGAAACCTCACTCACATTGTCCATAACTTACACCTTCGGGTAGGGGACCACCATAATGAGTGTCTTTCATGTTACGTTCTGGAGGGCCTTCCCTCTCCTGTGGTATTGGGTCTTCCCTGGTTGGTAGCACACAATCCAGTGGTGGATTGGCAGGCCAGGGAGATATTGGAGTGGAGTGAGCATTGCAGAGAGAATTGCTTAAATAACAATTGCTTAATCGCCTCCATAGCTTTCCTACCTACATTTATTTCGGACTTTGAGGACGTTTTTTCTGAAAAGGGTTGTCAGAAGCTACCACCTCATCGTCCTTATGATTGCCTGGTTAACCTGATTCCCGGTGTAAAATTACCCAAGTCCAGGTTGTATAATCTTTCGGGTCCCGAGAGACAAGCCATGAAAGATTATATCTCCGAGAGTCTGGCTAAGGGACACATCAGACCCTCTTCTTCACCCGTGGCTGCAGGGTTTTTCTTTGTTAAAAAGAAAGATGGGGGCCTGCGTCCTTGCCTAGATTTCCGTGAGCTAAACCGGATAACCATCCGAGACCCATACCCTCTTCCTCTCATTCCTGACATTTTTAATCAGATTGCGGGTGCTAGGTGGTTCTCCAAACTTGATCTTAGGGGGGCCTACAATCTGATTCGTATCAAGGAAGGGGATGAGTGGAAGACAGCTTTTAAAACCCCTGAGGGGCATTATGAAAATTTAGTCATGCCTTTCGCTCTGACCAATGCCCCTGCTGTCTTCCAACATTTCGTTAATGATATTTTTAGTCATCTCATCGGCAGGTTTGTAGTCATATACCTAGATGATATCTTAATTTATTCGGCTGATCTGAAAACACATGAAGTACATGTCAGGCAAGTACTGCAGGTCCTACGGACGAATAAATTATATGCGAAAATTGAAAAATGTGTCTTCGCCGTTCAGGAAATACAGTTCCTGGGATATCTATTATCTGCTTCAGGTTTCCGTATGGATCCTAGGAAGGTCCAGGCAATTTTAGATTGGGATCTTCCTGAGAACCTTAAAGCTCTACAACGGTTTTTGGGTTTCGCAAATTTCTATAGAAAGTTCATTAAAAATTATTCAGTGATCGTTAAACCCCTTACTGACATGACTAGGAAGGGGACTGATTTTTCTAAATGGTCTGACGCCTCTAAAATTGCATTTTCCTCTCTAAAAGAGAGATTTACCTCGGCACCTGTTCTAATTCAACCTGATGTCTCCCAGCCTTTTATTGTTGAAGTAGATGCGTCAGAGGTGGGAGTGGGGGCTGTATTGTCTCAGGGTCCGTCTCCTGGCAAATGGCGTCCTTGCGCTTTCTTTTCCAAAAAGTTATCTACTGCAGAAAAGAACTATGATATTGGAAATAGGGAACTGTTGGCGATTAAACTGGCGTTTGAAGAGTGGCGTCACTTCTTAGAGGGAGCAATCCACCCCGTCACGGTGATTACGGATCACAAAAACCTTCTGTACCTAGAATCGGCTAAGCGTCTCACCCCTAGACAAGCTAGGTGGTCGCTATTCTTTACCAGATTTAACTTCGTAATCACCTATCGTCCTGGGGCAAAAAATACCAAGGCAGACGCATTATCTCGTAGTTTCCCTGGAGGGGGTAATGTTAGTGATCCGGTACCTATTTTACAAAGAGGAGTGGTTGTCTCTGCTGTACACTCTGTTCTAGAGGGAAAGGTGTTAGAGGCCCAGGGGGACGCCCCGGCCTCTTGCCCCTCAGAGAAATTGTTTGTACCGTTAAACCTGCATCTTGAATTATTAAAGGAACATCATAATTCGGCACTTGCTGGGCACCCGGGTAGTAAAGCAACCTTGGAGCTATTGTCTCATCGTTTTTGGTGGCCAAGGTTGCGTCAGGATGTAATGGATTTCGTGTCTACTTGTTCTACTTGTGCACGCGCGAAAGTCTCTCATACACGTCCAGCAGGGACTTTATTGCCACTTTTCATCCCCAATAGGCCATGGACACATCTTTCAATGGATTTCATCACTGACTTACCGTTGTCTGCGGGTAAAACAGTTATCTTGGTAGTAGTAGACAGGTTTAGCAAAATGGTACACTTTATTGCGCTACCCGCACTTCCTAATGCTAAGACTCTTGCTCAGGTGTTTATCAGTGAAATCGTGAAGCTTCACGGGGTCCCTTCCGATGTGGTTTCGGATCGGGGAACCCAGTTTATTTCTAAGTTTTGGAAAGCTTTTTGTTCCCGTTTGGGGGTACACTTGTCCTTTTCCTCAGCTTTCCATCCTCAGTCGAATGGACAGACTGAGCGTACCAACCAAAACCTAGAAACATATTTAAGGTGTTTTGTGTCTGAAAACCAAGAGGTGTGGTTATCATATTTACCGTTAGCCGAGTTTGCCATAAATAATCGCTGTCAGGAATCCACTGGCAAGTCACCATTTCTTGGTGCATACGGTTTTCATCCCGAATTTTGTACTTTCAAAGAGGGGGGGTCTTCTGGGGTTCCCGAAGAGGAACGGTTTTCTTCATCTCTTTCATCGGTATGGCAGAAGGTGCAAGCTAACTTGAAAAATATGAGTGGTAAATATAAATGCATGGCCGATAAGAAACGGTCGCCAGGTCCGGACCTAGGAGTGAATGACTATGTGTGGTTGTCTACTAGGAATATTAAGTTGAAGGTTCCCTCTTGGAAACTGGGCCCTAGGTTCATTGGTCCTTATAAAATAGTAGCCGTCATTAACCCTGTGGCTTTTCGCCTGGAGCTACCTCAGACTTTTAAGATCCATAACGTCTTCCATAAGTCGTTACTCAAGAAGTATGTTCCACCTCTAGAACCATCACCGCTGCCACCTCCTCCTGTTATTGTGGATGGTAATCTGGAGTTTCAAATATCCAGAATTGTTGATTCTCGTCGGGTCCGCCGCTCTCTTCAGTATCTGGTGCATTGGAGGGGTTACGGTCCCGAGGAAAGAATGTGGGTTCCTGCGTCAGAGGTAAACGCCAACAGGTTAATTCAGGCTTTCCATGCCTCTCATCCTGAGAGACCTGGTCCTGAGTGTCCGGAGGCCCCTCGTGAAAGGGGGGGTACTGTCACGAGGGTGTCAAGAGCCACGTCTGACTCCGTTATACCCGGGGTCAGGAAGTCGCAGCGGGTGGCTGCGCGCTCTATGTCTAAAGATCACGTTGTTTCTTAGTGATTGTTTTCTGTGTTTGCCTTGCAATCCTTTTTGTCTCACTCAGGGATCCGTAGTTTCTCCTCCTCAGCTGTTTCTTGTCTGCCACTCCCAACCTCCTTATATTCTCCTCTCACACTTCTCTAGTTGCCAGTTATAGAGCTTCCTGTCTGGACTTCTATACTGACCCACTGGAGCTGTGAATCCTGGTTGTTGTTCCAGAGTGCTACCCTCCGGATCCCTGTTGGGCTTTTTGTTGTCTCCTGTTGTCGCCCACCTGGGATTATATGTTGAGTCTGTATTGTCTGTCCTCCCCTTGGTGTTTTCCTTTAGAGCTAGTGGTGCGGACTAGTGTTCCCACCGCCCTGTTCACTATCTAGGGCTCATCTTAGGGAAAGCCAGGGTTTTAGGCACGTGATCGGCGTACGGGTGAGGAACCCGTCTAGGGACGTCAGGGCAGCCAGGTGCCAGCCGCAAGGTGAGTCAGGGGTCACCACCTTCCCTCTCACTTGGGCAGGGCCTTCCTCTTTCCCTCCCTCTGTGTCACGTATGTGATAGTCACGCCTATCGTGATAGACACAGGTGCTTTTAAGACCTCATGCACACAACCGTAGTATTGTGGCCCTCAAACATCGGGTCTGCTATTTATGGGCTCTGGCCTTGTGCGCACTGTATCACGGATGTGGACCCATTCACTTGAATAGGTCCGCAATCCAGAAGGTGTGGTGCAGAACGGAGGCATGGATCAGAATCCAACTGATGCACTACAGAGTGCTTCCGTAGGTTAAATGTCTGTGCATGCACTACTTTTTTGCATGCACGTCAGATGCAGATAGCGGACCCCATTCAAGTGAATGGATCCGTGTCCAAAGACGGCAGGCACATGGTCAATGCCAATGCATTGTGGACTGCAATTTGCGGTCCGCAGCACGGACACGGCCGGCCTTAAGCCCTAGTTGAGGACTGTACAATGCTAGGCCTTGGAGCCTTCACAAGGTTCCCGGCTGCTATAGTAACCAAATGGCTCTCACAATCTAGTGGCAGGGGAAGATGTTTGGGTTATCAAGGTAGCTCCCTCCCTCTAAGTGACCTCTAAGATAATGGGGTTACCACTGATCACAGCATCTGAGGGGTTAAATGTCCATGATCGGAGATGTTTCCGAATATGGACACTGTCCACAGGTGTCTCCAGTCACCCGCTGGCTATGGCACCTGCTCAGCTACTGAACTAGTGCCATATGTAAACTCCTCACTTCTGCTGTATATGTACAGTGATTGTTGGAAAAAGGTTATTTGCGTATTTTCCTCCTAGATCATGAAAGTAGTTTATGTAAATTCCCTTTTTTAGTGCAGTATTTCGTGGGCCTGTGAGCCCTCTGATACTGGTTACAGGTATCGGCATATTCTATCTCTTAAACCTGTCAGATGATTTCTGCTGTCTTATTTGAGATCCCAATATAATTGAGGGAGAGGCACTGAGCTTTGTGATACAAAGTTATATATACTTACCAACATTTCAGTTGGTAAAATCGGGGCATGTAAGCCCCCTTCTGGAAATGCCCCAAACCCAGCTGGAAACACCCACTTGTCCCGGCAAATTCGGAAAAGTTGTCAACTATGGCTATATATGACTTTGAGCAGGATTTTAGAAGTGACAAGTATAGTCAGATATAAATGCCATGTAGGTTCTGCAGAAAGCTGAGTGACAACCCCATATGGACACTGCACATTGCTGTTATACGGCTCCATACAAGTTCTGAGTTGTAGAAAGGTGTAATATGGCACCCATGCAAGTGTAAGAGCCCGTACTGTGCCTCTATATGCCTCTGATTTCATACAGATGACATATTATGAAGATGTTCTGCTTGAGAAGCATTGATTCTATAGAATATCTCAGTAATGTCGTGTCTTACTTAAAGGGGTTGTCTCACTTCAAAAGCATCAGCCTCTCTGTGGCCGGGACCATGGGAGCACACATACGGTAGGCTAGTGCTTTTTCCTATATTTTGCAAGCACGACCACCACTGATAGATTGCTGGGTGATCTGTAACCATGGAAACAAGCAGTGTATAATGTGATAGAAAAATGAATCCAGCCAGCAAAGGAAGCAATATGGATAATGTCAATATATTATTAAGTGCCTTGTATTAACTTTCTCTACATGATAAATGCCACTTATAAAGTGAGACAACCCCTTTAAACACCAAACTTTATACTTTCCTAAATAGATTTAAAGGTATTTAACTGACTATAAAATTAGTCTTTTTCTACTCCAGATAAAGCCATGCTCTTGTATTTGGGCTGTGACTGGTTTTGCAACTCATTCCCAAGAAATTGAGACAGATACACACATTGAACAAACGTGGCAACATTTAAAATAAAAACAAACAAAAAAACGCCTTTAGGAGAAAAAAAATATCTGAAAAAAATGGAAAATATTGAAGGGGTATTCTGACTTCACAATATTGATGGCCTGTCCTTAGGATAGTTCATAAATATCAGATGCATGGAGGTCCGTCTTTTGGCACCCTTGCCGATCAACTCTTTAAAGGGGCTGTGGCACTTGTGTAAGCATCGCAACCTCTTGAATGGGGATTGGAGGGAGTGTTGAATAGCTAATTGTTCTGTACTCCTTTTGTGTGTGAGGGACATAAGCTGACAGGCAGCTAAACTACCTTCTAGGAAGTCATTGAGACAGGAGTAAATTCAACTTAGTGCAAGGATACTGAAACTGATAACAGAAAGAAAACGGGCTTACTATAGTGAATGAGCATGTGTCAATATGCATGACGAAGGTATGAGCTATCATGCTCGCTACCCGTACTCCCACCCCCAGCCCACCGACTTGTCCCAATAACGACACAAACACCAGGTTGGATTTGAATTGGCCACAGCAGCCGTTTTATTATTATATACTCCAATTTAAATTTTTTAATAACACATTTTTAACAACCAACCCATATGCAACAGCATATAACATGATACCAACATATGTATAACATATAATGACGAGGGAGGTCCTCGAAGCCCCAACTGTTTGTTAAATCCTCATTCACGGGGTACTCCATCTTAGCCCCAGCCGATGAGCGCCATCTCGGAGGCACCACTGATGGACCAAACCTGCCCCGAAAATACAACCATGGGAGTCCAGCCCCAACCATGGAAGCCCTCCCATCCTCCAGAACCAGATATTCCACCAACTCCGAGGACCTCACGCCGCCTCGACTGCCACGACAAGAACATCACCCCCCCTCTGTGAGACAAAAACAAAACCCACCTGGCTGCACCTTATGAAAATTGTTACCCCAGAGAAAATTAACAAGAAGGGTGGGTGGGCGCTAACTGCTCTTCACTTGTGCCTCTAGCCCAGTGATGGCGAACCTTTTAGAGGCTGAGTGCCCAAACTGCAACCCAAAACCCACTTATTTATCGCAAAGTGCCAACACGGCAATTTAACCTGAATACTACAGTCCAATATAGTATATTTTCCATGTACTTTACATTTTGCTATAATAGCCTGCCTACATTCAGTGCTCTGCTTGTGCCGATGAATGGCAGGAAAAGACTAGCGTTATTCTTTTCTGGCACTGAGTTCCGTCCTAGGGGCTCAATACTGGAAAAGAACTGATAAGTTTGATCCTAATACATTCTGAATGGAGAGCATCCGTTCAGTATGCATCAGGATGTCTTCAGTTCAGTCAATCTAACGGTATTTGGCCAGAGAAAACACTGCAGCATGCTACAGTATGTTCTCCGTCCAAAATTCCGGAACACTTGCAGGAATGCCGGATCCAGCATTATTTTCCATTGAAATGCATTAATGTCGGATCCGGCACCAAGTGTCCCGGCAAAACTGATCCGGATTTCCGGTCTGTGCATGCGCAGATCTTTAAAAATGCAAAAAAATAAAATAGCGGATCTGGTTTTCCGGATGACACCGGAGAGACGGATCCGGTGTTTCAAAGGAAGTGTTAGACGGATCCGCATCCGGATCCATCTACAAATGCTATCCGTTTGCACATGGATTTCCGCATCCGGCAGGCAGTTCCGGCGACTGAACTGCCTACCAGATCTTCACAATGCAAGTGTGAAAGTATCCTAAGGCATATTGGTACCCCATAGACTATTTCCAGGGCATGGGTGCCAACAGAGAGGGCTCTGAGTGCCGCCTCTGGCACCCGTGCCATAGGTTCGCCACCACTGCTCTAGCCTGTCGTTTCTGTTCACCCAAAATTGCCCCTTCTTCCCTCCTCCCATCCTATTTAACACCTCCTTCTTTTCTTCCCCGCACCAACTTTTAAAACCACCAATCACCCCTTTTCCTATCTGGCCTACGCCCCCCTTGTCATGCTGGCCTCCCCCCAGGCTGCACCCTCTAGTTCGGCCACACTGTAACAGATTACAGTACAAAGCTATGCAAAAACATACAGCACATACAGCTTATAAATGTGCATGAACATACTGTACATCCTGCAGTGCTAACAGCCTAAAACGTACCAGTGATGCCACATTAGCGCTGGTGAGGAGGATGATTACAGATGTGATGGCCTTCAGTGGATCTTGGAAAATATAGCTGCTATGCATTCAGTTGATGATGCCACCATGGTCATAGGTGATAAAATACAGTAGCCTACATGTGACATACAAGGAAATAAATGCAAGCTAGCGAGAACAGTTTGCACAAATGGTCACTAGATGGCGCTAAAGCAACATGAGTACTAACACAGTAAATTTACAGTAAAAGGGGTTGTCCGGGTTCAGAGCTGAACCTGGACAAATCCCTATTTCCACCCTCCTGACTTGAGCCTCGGAGCAGTTCATGCTCCGATGCTCTCCTTTGCCCTGTGCTAAATCATGCAGCGCAAAAGCATTTTCTGGAGTTCCAGTGACGTACCAGGCTCTCCATATGGCTGCCAGGCAGAGGCTTCCACCCAGCAGTGAGCCCGGTGACGTCACTGGCACTGATGGGCGGGCTTTAGAGCTGCCCTAGACTGTAAAACGGCTAGGGCAGCGCTAAGCCCGCCCATCAGAGACGGTGACATCACCGAACACACTGCTAGGCGGAAGCCTCCGCCCGGCAGTGTGTTATTGTAAATAAAAGAGCCCTTGCCCTGCGTGATCCATGAAATGCTCCGATGCGAACATCAGGGGGGCTGCCTGGGTGAAATTATGGGTATGTCCGGGTTCAGCTCTGAACCTGGACAACCCCTTTAACAGATAGCTGCTGGAGGCATAATATAGGCATCAGTATTCTGAAGGAGTAATACCTCTCTGAGTTTGTAACAAGTGAGTGAGAGACATAGTCAGCAGTGTAAACTGAAGCTTAGGCCCGAATGCAAAGCCTGTAACATAACCCCCCAACTACCTTGTGCCACAACTACCTCTGTACCCCCTATATCTACACCCCAGGACATGGTACATTTTGCATCATTCATATAGATATTGCCTTGTATTTTATGCATGAAGCATTTATTCTGTAATAAATCAGTACCAAGAAGCTGGGTGTGCGCATAAAACTGTCTGCACACCACTCCAGCAATTATGTTATTCATGTTGATACTGTGTCATATAATGAATATTCAATTTAAATTGTAATATAGTTATGCAAAATTTGTTCTGAGTAATGAGAATGTATTTATAAAATTGAAGTCCATTGACTGCAAAGGTTGCTTCTTTTTTTTTTCCAAAGCAAAACCAGGCGTCACTGCCTAGTAAGACTACATTTTATTAATTGGCTAGATTGAAATTTATAACCCGTGGTAGAATAGGTCTTTTTTTCTTCGTGTCCTTTTTCATATTGACTTGTGGCCATGACGTGAAAGCTAACCTTTTAACTGATATGGCTAACAAAGAATGATGTTATATCAAAAAACCTAAAATCTAGAAGTAATAATACTTAGACAAGATGGCGTGACATTCAATTAAAGCACTGTATTTCCTGCACCATAAGACGCACTCTTTTCCCCCAAAAGTGGGGGGAAATGGAGGTGCGTCTCATGAAGCAGTACTAGTGAGCGCTCACTAGTACACAGTAGGACAAGGAGCGGTAAGCACAGGAAGAGCATGCTGGGATCAGTGCAGGAAAGATAAGTTCATTTATTTATTTTGTCTCACCTGAGGTCTGATGGGGATCTGATCTGAGGTCTGATGAGCAATGGGGGTCCGATCTGAGGTCTGATGAGGAATGATGGTCTGATGAGCAATGGGGGTCCTGATCTGAGGTCTGATGAGCAATGGGGGTCCGATCTGAGGTCTGATGAGCAATGGGGGTCCGATCTGAGGTCTGATGAGGAATGATGGTCTGATGAGCAATGGGGGTCCGATCTGAGGTCTGATGAGCAATGGGGGTCCGATCTGAGGTCTGATGAGGAATGATGGTCTGATGAGGACTGGGGGTCTGATCTGAGGTCTGAAGAAGATTGGGGGTCTGATACGAAGGTCTGATGAAAAATATTTTTTTATTTTTTTCTTCCTCTAAAACCTAAATCTAAGTGCATCTTATGGTGCACTGTAATTAGGATTAGGAATATATATATATTAGTGCTAGTGTTGTAATTTAAGAATATAAATTTTTGTGAACAAAAATTCACACTCGGGATTCATGAATTATCATTAGGTGCCCATCCAATTCCTACATTAGGAATAGTCAGCAAAGAGACTGTAAAGAAGTCAATCTGCCAAAAATATAAAAGGTGCTAATGCTTGCTACGGGACAGAAGATGATTTTTGAAGATTTCTGTAATTAAAAAATGCAGCAATAGGAGCAGTGATAGAGCAGTGTCTATGTAACTCGCTGGGTGGGAGGAGCTATAACTCTCTGGGTGTTGTTAGAGGGCAGTGATAGGGCAGTGTCTATGTAACTGGGTGGGAGGAGCTATAAACTATCTGGGTGTTGTTAGGGGCAGTGATAGGGGAGTGTCTGTGTAACTAGCTGGGTGGGAGGAGCTATACTCTAGCTGGGTGTTGTTAGGGGCAGTGATGGGGTGTCTATGTAACTAGTTTGTGGGAGGAGCTATAAACTAGCTGGGTGGTGTAAGGGGCAGAAATAGGGGAGTGTCTATGTAACTAGCTGGGTGGGAGGAGCTATAAACTAGCTGGGTGTTGTTAGAGGCAGTGATGGGGGAGTGTCTATGTAACTAGCAGGTCGTTGTAATAGGCAGAGTGCAGGAGCAGGATACAGCAACAGGAAATGCTACATACAGGATGGAAAGAAACCAAAGTGATGTTTACATGGTGAAAATGGTTCAGGAGAGTCCAAATTGAAAAAGAAAGGGCATGGGGAAGATGTACATGAGGTAAGAAACTACATAAGCATGTCTGTTACAAACTATAGTAATCCTGGGAAACCCCTTTAAGGGGATTGTCTCATGACAGACCAGGTACGGTAATCTCACTGGTCCCACTCCCAGCCTCCCCAGCTGATTTTGCTTGGGGAGAAGGTGGACAGCCAAGCATTACTCCTGTGGTGCTCATACGTGTGCAGGCTCAGACTGGCCCACAGGGGAACAGAGGAATCCTCAGGTAGGCCCCTAGTCCACCAGCACAGCATCTCAAATAACCTATACCATATAAAAAATAAAAACTGTGAAGACTATCCAGTTTATTATTATAGACACATCAGAAGGTTAAGATGGCCTCTAGGAATAGAGGCAGGCCAGTCAGTATCCTCTCTTCCCTGGGACCCACTTTTTGAAGTTGTTGCAGAGACCCCCATAGTCAATCATCTTGTAGCGTCTTGCTGCTGGTCTGCCTCTGTGTAAGCAGGTAATATTTGCATGTCACTGTACAGTGGGCCCCCAGAATGAATTTGTACGTATGGCTCTCGGTTTTGGCTCATAGTGAAGGTGTCGAGCCGGGAGAGCCCCCTATATCATGTCCATAGGCCCATGACATTCTTATATACTATTTTTAATATACTTTTGCCATTAGCAGAACTTCCTGTCGTGTTGTTTGAGGGACAGTAAATTAGGTGAGAGACATAAACGTAATTACAACGTCTTAGTGCCTTAGGAAGGAAATGACGCCATTTCTAATAGACAGACATTAAGGTTCTTAATGCTACCTTTGGTTATCATTCTCACTAATAGACTTCTTTATCCTCTGTCATGTGTAGCCTAAAATCCTTCATCGGTAATCCACTGTCTAATAGCTTCAGGGACTCAAAAGCAATTTAACAACTGGATAAAAGTAAAACTATCGCTTCTAGAATATATTTTTTTAAAAAGAATAGAAAGCAATTTTTGACATGAAATCCAGATAGCAGTTTTGCCATGGCCTCATATAGAGCAGCCAACAAAACTCGGGCCTTTATCTGATCAGATATAACACCAGCCTGTGTGCAATTACGTCTTTGAGACTTCATTGTTCTGACTCTTATAGAGTGCTGTGTAACGTGAGATAAATATAATGAAGACTGCTGGGAATAACATGGATGAGGTTAAGCCTATTGTCTACACTGATCAGGGGCGCATCTGTATAAAAGACGAAAAATAATTGCCACCATCAGTAGAGGCTTAATGGAAGTTTAGGGCTCTTTGGGAAAAAGGCTGTCAGAAGGACTGTAGCAAGCCATCCGAGCTGAGGTAACATTGCTGTAATATATTACAGGTTATTACCAGTCATAATGGATTTCTCTATTATAAGATCAGTATAAATTTACCAATGCAAAAGAAATAGATAATGTGAATCGCCGACTGCCAGAGTCTCTTCTGTCCAGTGGCGGATTATAATTGGGG
The DNA here is from genome assembly GCF_014858855.1 of Bufo gargarizans. Classification (NCBI taxonomy): domain Eukaryota; kingdom Metazoa; phylum Chordata; class Amphibia; order Anura; family Bufonidae; genus Bufo; species Bufo gargarizans. Next base: position 666,966,151 of record NC_058080.1, read on the forward strand.
CGTCTGGGTCTGTAGCCCCGGGCCCGGCATCGCTGGGGGGGCCAACGCCAACCCAAACGCCCCCAAACTACGGAGGGGCATGGGAGCTGATAGTTTCCTGCCCCGGCCATCGTCCGCCGATCACCGCCATAGGCTTCAGGCCTAGTAGGCCTGAAGCCTATGCAGTAGTAAAATCCCGACGCTGGCGGGCGTGATGACGTCATCGAGCCGCACCTGTGCCCGGACACAGCACACTGACATGTGTGCGCAGCGCACCTGCACCATCTATGAGTGGGCGCCAACTGGGACACAGGTAAGTATTAGCTTTTATTTTTTTTGTGTGCCAACTTTGAGGGACATTACTGAAGGGACAGTGAGGGGCAAACCACTACGTGGGGGAAAATTACTAGTGTGGGGAAAATTAATACTGTGGGGGACAATCAGTAGCAGATTATAATTGGAGCGTTTGTGTCTGTAGCCCCGGGCCCGGCATCGCTGGGAGGCCCAACGCCAACCCAAATGCCCACAAACTACGGCGGGGCATGGGAGCTCATAGTTCCCAGCTCCGCCGCCGCCTGCCGATCAGAGACACTGAAGGGACAGTGGGGGGCAAACTACTACGTGGGGGCAAATTACTATTGTGGGGGAAATTAATACTGTGGGGGACAATTAATACTTGGGGGCAAATTACTACCATGGGGGAAATTAATACTGTGAGGGCAGTGTGGAGGAATTAATACTGTGGGGGGAGAAATTAATACTGTGGGGGCAGTGTGGGGGCAGTGTGGGGGGTAAATTACTTAATGGATGGTAGTGTTGGGGCAAATTATCTAACGGAGGGCAGTGTGGGGGAAAATTACTTAATGATGGGCAGTGTGGGGGGCAAATTACTTAATGAAGGGCAGTGTGGGGGCAAATTACTTAATGAAAGGCAGTGTGGGGGCAAATTACTTAATGAAAGGCAGTGTGGGGGCAAATTACTTAATGAAGGGCAGTGTGGGGGCAAATTACTTTATGGATGGCAGTGTCAGGGAAAATTATCTAATGGGGGCAGTGTGGGGGGAATTACTACATTTGAGGCAGTGTGGAAGAAATTACTGTATTGAGCAGTGTGGGGGAAATTACTGTGTGGGGGCAGTGAGTGGGAAATTACTATATGGGAGGCAGTGTGGGGGAAATCACTATATGGGGTAGTGGGGGGGGGGAAAATTACTATATGGGAGGCAGTGTGGGGAAAATCACTATATGGGGCAGTGTGGGGGAAATTACTATATGGGGGCAGTGTGGGGGACATTACTATATGGGGCAGTGTGGGGGAAATTACTATATGGGAGGCAGTGTGGGGGACATTACTATATGGGAGGCAGTGTGGGGGAAATTACTTTATGGGGCAGTGAGGGGGAAATTACTATATAGGAGCAGTGTGGGGGAAATACTATATGGGGCAGTGTGGGGGAAATTACTATATAGGAGCAGTGTGGGGAAAATTACTATATAGGAGCAGTGTGGGGGAAATTACCATATGGGGCAGTGTGGGGGAAATTACCATATGGGGCAGTGTGGGGGAAATTACCATATGGGGCAGTGTGGGGGAAATTACTATATGGGTGCAGTGTGGGGGAAAACTACTATTGTGGCAGAAACTAATACTGTGGGGGACAATTAATACTTTGGGGGAAAATTACTACCATGGGGGGGGGATTAATACTGTGAGGGAAGTGTGGAGGAATTAATACTGTGGGGGGAGAAATTAATACTGTGGGGGCATTATGGGGGAAAATTACTTCAATGGATGGTAGTGTTGGGGCAAATTATCTAATGGAGAGTAGTGTGGGGGTTTTTACTTGATGAGGCAGTGTGGGGGAAAATTACTTAATGAAGGGCAGTGTGGGGGCAAATTACTTAATGAAGCTCAGTGTGGGGGCAAATTACTTAATGAAGGGCAGTGTGGGGGCAAATTACTTAATGGATGGCAGTGTGGGGGCAAATTACTATATGGATGGCAGTGTGGGGGGCAAATTACTTAATGGATGGCAGTGTCAGGGCAAATTATCTAATAGGGCAGTGTGGGGGGTTATTACTTGATGGGGCAGTGTTGGGGGCAAATTACTTTGTGGAAGAAATTACTGTATTGAGCAGTGTGGGGGAAATTACTGTGTGGGGGAAATTACTATATGGGAGGCAGTGTTGGGGAAATCACTATAGGGGGGTAGTGTTGGGGAAATTACTATACGGGGCAGAGTGGGGGAAATTACTATACGGGGCAGCGTGGGGGAAATTACTATACGGGGCAGCGTGGGGGAAATTACTATACGGGTCAGCGTGGGGGAAATTACTATACGGGGCAGCGTGGGGGAAATTACTATACGGGGCAGCGTGGGGGAAATTACTATACGGGGCAGCGTGGGGGAAATTACTATACGGGGCAGCGTGGGGGAAATTACTATACGGGGCAGCGTGGGGGAAATTACTATACGGGGCAGCGTGGGGGAAATTACTATACGGGGCAGCGTGGGGGAAATTACTATACGGGGCAGCGTGGGGGAAATTACTATACGGGGCAGCGTGGGGGAAATTATTATACGGGCAGCGTGGGGGAAATTATTATACGGGGCAGTGTGTGGAAAATTACTATATGGGGCAGTGTGGAAGAAATTGCTATATGGGGGCAGTGTGGAAGAAATTGCTATATGGGGGCAGTGTGGGGGAAATTACTATATAGGAGCAGTGTGGGGGAAATTACTATATAGGAGCAGTGTGGGGGAAATTACTATATAGGAGCAGTGTGGGGGAAATTACTATACGGGGCAGTATGGGGGAAATTACTATACAAATCAGTGTGGGGGAAATTACTATATGGGGCAGTATAGGGGGAAATTACTATATGGGGCAGTATAGGGGGAAATTACTATATAGGAGCAGTGTGGGGGAAATTACTATATGGGAGTAGTGTGGGGGCGTTTCTATTAGGGGACATTATTTTTGGGGACACTATACAGGCATTATTACCTGGAGCACAATATAGGGTGTTATTATTACTGGGGGAACTCTAAGGGACATTATAATTGCTGTAGACAATAGAGGGACCTTTGGGGTAATTTATCAAACTGGTGTAAAGTAGAACTGGGTTAGTTACCCATTGTAACAGATTTCACCTTTCATTTTTCACAGCTCCTTTGGAAAACGAAAGGTGGAATCTGATTGGTTGCTATGGGCACCTAAGCCAGTTCTACTTTACACCAGTTTGATAAATTACCCCAATTATGAGAACTCTAACGTGTCTGTGTAACAAACTCTGTAGAGGCGAGATGAGGCTGAAAGAATTTGTCATGGCGGTCTGGGTCAAACGCAGGAAAAGAGGAAAGAGGGGGGCACATATGCAAACTGTTGTAATTCCTACACTGTTAAGCTGATTTGGATGTATACAAACCAAAAAGACAGGGTGGTATTAGCAGGAGGTGCTCAAACCCACATGCAGTCGTGCATATATAAAGGGGAGCAAATCCTACACTTGTGGCCCGTTGCTAATGGCGATCCCCAGCAAAATGCATACGGTGGAGGATGCCTGCGGCGAACCACAAGTACCACAATAGACATCCTACAAAAGATATCAATTATGTGGATGTGATAATCAATATAACAATATAACAAAACAATAACAAAGACAGGTGCACTCTGCAGTCTCACTAAACCCTCAAACTGATTTTAAAATTGAGAGATTAGTCAACATGTCCTACGGTGTAGAACATGTCTAAGCCCGGGCACCACGCCAAGGTTTCTCAAGTAGCCCGGGACCTAACACTCTCCTACCTGAGCCGTATGGGCAATACCAGGAGCCAGTGGGCAAATTACAGGAGCATGAGGCCGACTCACAAACAGCTCACCAGTTACCTCCAGCATGTAACCATGCTTGCAATGGGAGGAGGGAGGAGTCTGCGAGTCCCACTCAAGACTGACTGATATGGCCCAGGCCTCACAGGTGCACCTAAATGTGGCCTGTAGATGGAAAACAGGCACATTTAAATTGGAGTTTATGCACCTCCAGGAATCTATATATACAAACAAAAAAGACAGGGTGGCATTAGCAGGAGGTGCTCAAACCCACATGCAGTCGTGCATATATACAGGGGAGCAAATCCTGCACTTGTGGCCCGTTGCTAATGGCGATCCCCAGCAAAATGCATACGGTGGAGGATGCCCGCGGCGAACCACAAGTACCACAATAGACATCTCACACAAGGTAACAAGTGCGGATGTCATAATCAATATAACAATATAACAAAACAACAACAAATACAGGTGCACTCTGCAGTCTCACTAAACCCTCAAACTGATTTGAAAATTGAGAGATTAGTCAACATGTCCTACGGTGTAGAACATGTCTAAGCCCGGGCACCACGTCAAGGTTTCTCAAGTAGCCCGGGACCTAACACTCTCCTACCTGAGCCGTATGGGCAATACCAGGAGCCAGTGGGCAAATTACAGGAGCATGAGGCCGACTCACAAACAGCTCACCAGTTACCTCCAGCATGTAACCATGCTTGCAATGGGAGGAGGGAGGAGTCTGCGAGTCCCACTCAAGACTGACTGATTTGGATGTAAATACCCTCAAATTAAGGCTGATAGTCTGCAGTTAAAGCACATCTTGTTTTTTTTTTTTTTTTTCCAAATCCATTGTGTTAGGTATAGAGCCAAAAATGTTAGAATTGTGTTAATGTCCCAATATTTATGGACCTGACTGTATATATATATTACATATAGTACAGGTGCCATTTTGACTACACATAGCAATCTAATTTTTAAGTTCACAATTTTACATATTTAGTTCTTTATTTTGGCATTAATGGCAGGCAAGCTCATCCCAGTGGGGTTTAGAGAGGGGTTCACCTAGCTTTCACTCTCCATTCCACTGTCCCTGCCTCTTTGTTTCCAACTGTCCCTGCCTTTGTCCCTTTCTCAGCTTTCAGATTCCCCCCCACCTCCATCAGCCTCAAATCAGCCTCCTATCAGACCCCCCCCAGCCTCCATCAGCCTCAGATCAGACTCCCATTAGACCCTCCCTAGCTTCATATCAGACTTCCATCAGACCCCCAGCCTCAGATCAGACCCCTAGCCTCAGATCAGAACCCCAGCCTCAGACCAGACCCTCAGACCCTTCCCAGCCTTAGATCAGTCCCCCAGCATCAGATCACATCCCGATCCTCAGATCACACCCCCATCAGACCCTCCCCAGCCTCAGATGAGCCTCTATCAGACCCCCAGTCTCAGATCAGACCCTCCCCAGCCTCAGATCAGCCCCCATCAGACCCCCAAGCCTCAGATAAGACCCTCAATATGCCCCCTAGCCTCAAATCAGACCCCCCTAGCCTCAGATCAGACCCCTAGCCACAAATCAGACCCCCCAGCCTCAGATAAGCCCCTACCAGACCCCCCAGCCTCAGATCAGACCCCCATCAGACCCTCCACACCCTCCATAGTCTCAGATCAGCCCAATTTAGACTTCAGATCAGATGTTAAAAATAAATAAACTTACCTCTCTAGCTCCAGACAGCGCTGCCTCTTGGCAGATTCACTCACCTTCCCTGGTCTTCATTAAAGGGATTCTGTCACCAGGTTTTAGGCTATAGAGCTGCGGATATGCACGGCTAGATCGCTGCTAGCATGTCCGCAATATACCTGTCCTATAGGGCCGTGTGCTTTTATTTTCTTTAAAAAAGGATTTTAGAGATATGTAAATTAGTCTTGTAAGGTGCCCAAGGATCTGTACGAACCTTTCTGGTGCCCAGCCACGCCCGTCTGTAAAGGAGCCGAGCACCGCCTATGTCCTCCGAATCTCCTCCTTTCGTCACCGATAGATTTCCGTAATCTCGCGATGCGCGAGCTCGCGCATGCGCAGTGCCGGTATAGTGTTTCTTCCCTGTGCGGCATCAGCCTCTGGGAAGGAACTGCGAGATTACGGCAATCTATCGGTGACGAAAGGAGGAGATTCGGAGGACATAGGCGGTGCTGTGCTCTTTCACAGGGGGGCGTGGCTGGGCACCAGGAAGGTTCGTACAGACCCTTGGGCACCTTACAAGACTAATTTACATATCTCTAAAATCCTTTTTTAAAGAAAATGAAAGCACACAGCCCTATAGGACCGGTATATTCCGGACATGCTAGCGGCGATCTAGCTGTGCATGTCCGCAGCTCTATAGCCAAAAACTTGGTGACAGAATCCCTTTAACCAATCCCGCGGGCCGCATACGGCCCCCGAGCTAGAAGTTCTCCACCCCTGCCCTAGGTATTGAGTAGGGCGGTGGGAGCACTAGTCCTCACCACTGACACCTAGGGTATAACAACAGGGAAAAGACAAACAACACAAATGTGAGATTGAGAAACCATTCTCAACGTTTGAATACTATTTGTGTGGACTAAGTTAACAAGACTGTTATTTTGCTGTTTGGCCACAAGAGGCCGCTGTTTCCCCACACAGCTAATAGACTGCACAGATTACAATATGCATGAGAGGAGGGGCTATCAAGCTGCAGATAGACAGGAAATCGCCATCTTGTAAGGCCTCTTTCACACGGGCGTATGTGCCCCGTGGTCATGCTGCGGCCCGCAAAATGTGGGCCGCAATGCACGAGCACAGTCCGTGAGGCAGCCGCAGCGGATCGCGGACCCATTCACTTGAATGGATCTGCGATCCGGCCGTTCCGCAAAAAAGATAGGACATGTTCTATCTTTTTGCGGAACGGAAGTACGGGACGAAACCCCACGGAAGCACTCCGTAGTGCTTCTGTAGGGTTCCGTTCCCTGCTTCCATTCCGCACCATTCCACATCTCCGGATTTGCGGACCCATTGAAGTGAATGGGTCCGCATCCATGCCAACGGAACAGCACTCGTGTATTGTGGATCCGCAAATGCAGTCCGCAATACAGCAACGGGGTGCACACGCCCGTGTGAAAGAGGCCTTAGGAGAGGAACTCAGACAGTGTGGATCGTCCCCATCCAGGTGATTAGAAGTGTTCTTTGGCATCCAGAACTGCAGCCCAGGGGAGCTGATCGTGTCCAGGACCCGGATCTAGTCCAGAAAGAGGAGTACTGTTGCCAGGAGACAGAGGACATCTGACAGGAGTGCTGATGAGAGCTGAGGACCAGATTACCCATTCTGTGGTACCGCATGTTTGTTTGGAAGACTGCTTGTTTGGTTTGGAATCATCAGTGGAGACAGAGCAGACCCAGGTCGGTAAGACAAATCGTGCACGCACTTCAATATAGGATTGGCGCCTAAGATACTAGAGACTGAGATCAAACCTGCCGGTAGTTAGTTAGTGTTGCTGTGTGGCAGGCTACAAAGAATTGCTGCTTATTTATCACAAGGACTTAACAGTTAAAGCTGTGGTTCTCTCCAGAGAACAGAGAGGACTTCACCATAATCTCCCGTTATCCCAGCGTGTTTATCGGGAGTGATATATTAGGCACGTGCCACATTACCAGTTTTGGGAAAAGGGAGGGGAAAATTACTGTATAGTTTGGTAAGATTGTAAGCTGTTGTGTTGCACCGTGGGCTAGCCTGTATATTACACCCCAAACAATTGTTCCTGTTCTTTAGGGTAAAAACAAGTATGGCGAGGCAGTGCTAATCTCTGCTCACAGTAGGTAAATTTGCTCAAGTGTTTTCCAGCTACCATCGGAGGGCGCTGTGCTGTTCAACACAGGGGTCTCGGCTTCCGGGTGAGTGTATGTAACCTCATTTTATGATCCTTGCATTTGGGATTGTGTTCAATACCCTGTTCTAGTAAAAAAGCCTGTTTTACAAAAGCTGGTGTCAAAGTTGCTTTCCTCGTTCATAACTTCACTTTATCCTGGGGAGCCCACCCCGGTACATGGCTTACACAAACACCACAAACAATCCCCGAAAGGAGACAACAACAACAGGAGTGAACCGGAGATCCAATAGCTCCACAGCAACAGTTGTCCACCTGAGGTCAGAATAGAAGATCTGGAAGGAAGGTCTACATTTAGGAACAACGGATGCAGAAAGGGAGAATATATAGTAGCTGGGAGTGGCTGACAGAGAACAGCTGAAAGGAAAAGCTACAGATTCCTAAATGGGACAAAAAGGATCGCAAACCTAAGCAGGAAAACTTGGACCAGAATCTACTGTCACCATCAGGTCATGAAGCGATCTCTTGAGAAACCGAGCGAGTAGCCACCCGCTGCGACCTTCTGACCCCAGGCACAACAGGGTCAGCGATAGGTCGTGACACCCTCGTGACAGCTGCGGAACAGACATGTGGATTCGGACAGCACACGGTGTGCTATCCGCATCTTTTGTGGCCCTATTGAAATTAATAGGTTTTTTGCTCATTGGATGCGGACAGAAACTACGGTTGTGTGCATGAGCCCTTAGTGCTGAGCACTGGTGTCTCTGACCCCTGTGAGTCAGCTGCCAACTACTCCAGGACTATCCCAGGAGGTAGCAGCCTAGTTGATGCCCTGCATGAAAGTCCACATCTCTGTACAGGCGTTAAAATGTGATTCAATTAACGTGGATAGCTCACCACCCTTCCCTGTATGGTAAAGGTGCTCTAGTCAGAAACTGATCACCCAATCAGTCAAAATGTGTGCAGAAAATAGATAAAAATACGACTGGCACTCGCTATGCAGGTCACATCAACAGCATTTAATCTCAATAAAATAGTACAGCAAGATTTCAACAGCAAGAATTCAATGCCAATCACACTGTTAAAAATATATAGATCACACTATAAAAATCACACAATTAAAACTTCACAATTTCCGGAATAGTATACTCACACATAAAATATCCCATAAGAATATGGGTAAAATAAGCAATCCACTGGTAGTAAAGTCCTATGTGTGGGATAGGGTCCTCTGTATCAGAATTGCCTAACACCTGAAGATCCTTTCAGTTGGGTTTGATTGTGCTGTCCACGTACCGCTTATATAACTTCAATGGTCGGCACTGTTCATATTAACATTTGGACACTATGCCTTTAAATCTTTTTATAATGTCTATCCAGACAATTAGGGTTCCCAAATGTCCGTCTGTTTGAAATACAATGTCGACACTGTATTGCGGTCTGGTCCTTGTGGAGCAGAGCGCCTCTTTCAAGGTTCTAATATTAGTAATAACAGCAATGTCACCTGGTGCTCGGTGTTAGGGGGGGATGTCGCTTACCGGTATGTGTTGATGCCCGGCAATCGCGTTGTCCCGCTCTCCTGTCTTCCCTGCACGGCTGTAGCTGTTTCCCGGCGTCTTCGCTTCTCTGGTATGTATCACGTGATCTCTCCAGAGATATCGCGAGATTTGGTGATTCTATTCCGGTATTTAGGTGAGATTATACTCACAGCAAGAAAAAATGGAGCGTTCCAAGTTTGAAATTATTTAGATTGTCCCAATCATGTCCGGATCCTTTGTCGAAGCAGGGATATAACGCCAGACGCGTTTCGGGGACTTCACTCCCCTTCCTCAGTGGCCATATCCCTGCTGAAACGTCATGTCCTTTTATACCATCACAGGTCCTCTTAAAAGCCTGGACTTGAGTCTGTCTTTTCGTCATTGCGTTTTTAATGCGTTTTCCATGCGGTTTTTGGGCAACACATGCGTTTTTTATATATTATCATCTTCATATTACAATTAATACATGTGATGAAGGAACAATCACTACCAGGTTGCTTTGCATTAAAAAAATGTATGGGACCCTATCCCACACATAGGACTTTACTACCAGTGGATTGCTTATTTTACCCATATTCTTATGGGATATTTTATGTGTGAGTATACTATTCCGGAAATTGTGAAGTTTTAATTGTGTGATTTTTATAGTGTGATCTATATATTTTTGACAGTGTGATTGGCATTAAATTCTTGCTGTTGAAATCTTGCTGTACTATTTTATTGAGATTAAATGCTGTTGATGTGACCTGCATAGCGAGTGCCAGTCGTATATTTATCTGTTAAAATGTGAATACCAGGGATTCGCGAAGACAATGTCCTTATGTTTAGTTCAAAGCCAAACTAGTTAGTTGGCAAAGTGGGTCCACACCCATTGTCCATAAAAGTAGTTGGACCTGCTCCAGAAGGCAGGAAAAACACCACTTTAGACTCCTTCCAATAATCTGTGGATATAGGGAAGCAATAAGGCCACAGAAAGCAGCAGAGCCTCCACTCATTCGCCTCTGTCAGGATAGCCACAATAGTGAAGCACCATCACATTAACGGAATAGATAGTATTTATTATAATCACAAAGGTGAAAAAAATAAAAATTTCCAATTGCATACACCTGACCCGGGTTTCCCTCCGAAAAGCTTAGTCAAGGGAATCTGATCCGCCCACTCCAGGGCGGTCTATTTAAATCACAGGAGGGTGTATACTCCACCTCTCAAATCCACAATAAATATATAAAAAATTACAAATAAATCCAATACATACATAAAACAGGTTATTCCACATTACATAATATGCCATGACAATAAAATAAGATCATAATATTATACTAAAAACTCCGTAATGATATTTCATTCATATATAGATCCACTCCAGTAAAATATCACAACCAATCATAGACCGCTAACCCACAGGTGCCACCCCCTTTCATTCAGAACTTCGATTACATCACAGACCACATGACCCCTCCCAGCCAGTCAATACTCCTTTTCATCCTACTCTCAAAGGTCCTAGAGCAAACTCCTGAATTCATACGAGGCATGGTTTAAGGTCAAAATCAACATTCATACCTCTCGGTTGTAGTGTGTCCAACCTGTAAATCCACTCAACCTCCTTTTGGTTGATATGTTTGATATTATTTTCTCCTCGCCAATGTGGCTTGACAAGTTCGACACCTACAAACTGTAGACCCCTGGGATCCTTATTGAGCGCTATCTTAAAGTGCATCGAAACACTATGAGTTTCCAGACCCTTTTAAATATTTCTCACATGTTCCTGAATCCTCACCTTAAGTTTCCTCAGAGTTCGTCCCACATATTGGAGGCCACAAACCCCACACTTTCACAGGACATAGACCCTTTAACCTTACATTCTAAATCTCTCTGATTCAAATGCACACTAAGTGTGTGCCTCCTCCTATTGTCTTTCGTCCTATTCCTACAAGGCAAACAAAAACTACACCAGGTAAACTTGTTTCGAGCTTTCTGAGGTTCTTGATGGACAAAACTAAGGACCAATTTGGTACGCAAATTGGCGGCTTTCCTGAAAATCATCTGTGGCTGTTCTGGAATTTCCAGTCCAAGCACAGGATCGTTCTTCAGGACAGCCCAATTTTTCTCGATTTTTAAATTGGGTAATAAAAAAAGAGAACCGAGGGTCTCTATGCTGTGTCTGGGGCTTTTTAAGATCTACTGCTCGACTTCCCTGTTCCTCTTATTTCTTTCTCACACCTATCTAAATCTTCCTTACTATAGCCTTTCTCCCAAAAACGTCCGTTGATGACTTAACTCTGTGTTCTAAAATCTTAAATTTTTGAACAATTCCGAAAAATCCTTTTTATTTTTCCCTTCGGTATATTTCTAATCCAAGGGGTATAGTGACAACTGGAAGTATCTATGTAACCATTGACGTCCGTTTCCTTGAAGAAGGTTTTTGTTCCGAGCTGATGGTCCTCCACAAAAATAGTCAAATCTAAAAAGTTGATAGAGACATCGCTGACCATACTGGTAAATGATAGGTTCCACTGATTCACGTTAAGCTGATCAATGAAGTCCAAAAGTCCTTGTTTCTCTCCTCTTCAGATAATCAAACAGTTGTCGATATATCTCTTCCAACTTCAAAGCTCACCAAACGAAGTAACTTTTCCAAGGACGGGATCAATGGTTAGACGCTCCCAGTACCCAATGAATATATTGGCGAAACTGGGGGCGAATTTCGCCCCCATCGCCGTCCCAGTTTGCTGGAGATAGTGATTCTCCTTATACCAGAAATAGTTATGACAAAGACAGAAATTGACACAATCTAGGATAAATTTAGCTTGCTCAACAGTCATCCCAGGATCATTCCCTAACTCCTCATTAATGGCCTTAAGTCCCAGCTCTTTGGGAATAATGGTATACAGCGATGCCACATCAATCGTGGCTAGCCACATATCAGCAGGGCAATTTTTGAAGTTGCCAGCTAATTCCACAACACTTCTAGAATCTTTGAGAAAGGAGGGAATCAAGGGAACGTATTTCTGGAGATCTAAATATTCACCCAACCTACTATTAAGAGAATTTATCCCTGACACTATAGGTCCTTCGGGGGGGGGGGGTTCATCAGGCTTTTATGTATCTTGGGCAAAAAATATATTACCGGGGTAACTGGAAACTTGTTGTTGAGATAGTCAAACTCTTTTTTACATAAAATACCATCTTTCAATCCTCTCTTCAAAAGTAATTCTAATTTTCCTCTATATTCTAAAGTGGGATTCTTTCTCAATAATTGATATGTCTCTCCATCTGCCAATAGCCTGAACATCTATGCTTCATATTTTTCAAGGTCCATAACTACAACCCCCCTCCTTATCGGCCGGTTTCTTAAAGCGATCATCTCTTCTGGTGTTAGATTTTCTTTACCTGGTTTAGATCCAATTTTTCTATCTCCTTCAACACCCCTCTCTTGAAGGCTTCCAAACAATCATTGTCCTTGTTTTTCGGAATTGTGAATGAACAAAAGCATCCCCCCCATCTCTTACATTTCTCAAAGGGGCCTGATTGCTCAGAAAATATTTGGTGATATTCAGCCTGTGCACAAATTTATGAACATCAAGTAAAGCCTCAAACTTGTTAATACCATGGGTAGGAGCAAATTTCAGGCCCCTCCCCAGAACCCTTTTCTCAGGCTCAGTGAGGACATAAGAACTCAAATTTAATATCCTCATCAGGTTCCCCTGCTTTTTTGGGGGTTTGGGATGATGTTTTCTTCCCCATCGGTCTATGATTGGTTGTCATGTTTTATGGGAGTGGATCTATATATGAATAAAATATCATTACAGAGTTTTTAGTATAATATTATGATCTTATTTTATTGTTATGGCTTATTATGTAATGTGGAATAACCTGTTTTATGTATGTATTGGATTTATTTGTCATTTTTAATATATTTATTGTGGATTTGAGAGGTTGAGTATACGCCCTCCTGTGATTTAAATAGTCCGCCCTGGAATGGGCGGATCAGATGCCCCTTTTCTGAGCGAAACCCGAGTCGGGTGTATGCAATTGGAAATTTTATACTGCTTGTATTTTATTCACCTTTGTGAGTATAATAAATACTATTTATTCCGTTAATGTGATGGTCCTTCACTATTGTGGCTATCCTTTGGTCTCTGACAGAAGCGAATGCGTGGAGGCTCTGCTGCTTTCTGTAGCCTTATTGCTTCCCTATATCCACGGATTATTGGAAGGAGTCTAAAGTGGTGTTTTTCCTGCCTTCTGGAGCAGCGCGGTCCAACTTGAAAAGCATTGAGATTTATGTGAATTGTACCCACTTCACGATTGGGACCTTCGACGTGGAAAAAGGCAACGTACTAGATATTTTATTTATTTATTCGTCCATAAAAGTAGCCCTCCAATTCAAGAAATAAAGATAACATTAACTGGGGAATGAACAGAACACTTACATGGTGCCTTCCTTTTCATCTTTTCAGCTGCAGTTCCACCAGTTTCCAGGCTCCTCTTCTGCCATTCAAGATGACTGCACCACTTCTCAGACTACGTGATGTATACTGTGCATATAGAGTCCAACACACTTCATACTTGTCTAGCCTTGCTTTCGGATTAGGGTACTTTGACACTTGCGGCAGTGTGATCTGGCTGGCAGTTCCGTCGTCGGAACTGCCCACCGGATCCGCCGCTGACTAAAAGCATTTGTAAGACGGATCCGGATGCGGATCCGTCTCACAAATGCATTGCAAGGACGGATCCGTCTCCGCTTGTCAATTTGTACAATTTTTCACATTTTTACCATTCTGCGCAGGCCGGAAGGACGGATCCGGTATTCCGGTATTTTGAATGCACTAATACATTCCTATGGGAAAAAATGCCGGATCCGGCATTCAGGCATGTCTTCAGTTTTTTTTCCGGGGGATAAAACCGTAGCATGCTACGGTTTTATCTTTTGCCTGATCAGTCAAAACGACTGAACTGAAGACATCCTGATGCAAACTGAACAGATTACTCTCCATTCAGAATGCATGGTGATATGCCTGATCAGTTCTTTTCCGGTATAGAGCCCCTGTGACGGAACTCTATGCTGGAAAAGAAAAACGCTAGTGTGAAAGTACCCTTAGCCAGCTCTACTGCATACCAACCAGATTTATGACGCAGTACCATCATTGTGCCTGCTGAGCAGGAGACAGCACAAGTCGGGGCATTGTGTACTTCATTCATAAACATAAAAATGAAAAAAATGAAAAAAGTGGAATCCAAAGGGTTAAAGTGGTACTCCAGGATTTTACAAGTAATAGTTTATCCTTAGGATATGCCATCACTGTTTGATTGGTGTAGGTCTGATATGCCACATCACCACCAATTGGCTGTTCTGCAGTAGTTGTGTAGTGGACAGAACTGGTTACTGCAGCATTGCTCCTAATCACTAATCACCTAAACAGCTCATCGGTAAGCCATTATTATTAAAATCCTGGAATACTCTTTTGAGTGCATTTTAAACCTTATGTGAGAGCTTGTTTGTAGTTTTACTGGTACCATTTCCAGATGAATAGAAAAAAAGGAATTCTGGTTTGGGTTTCTGATTTTCTAAGTTTATAGTATAGGTTGTTACAAGTGCAGCATATTTTTTTTATTATTCTCTTATTCTCTGCTGCTGCTTCAGGGTGGGCAGTTCCAGTTCTGTCACAGTTCCAGCCCTCTGGCAGCAGACCCTGGCGCCGATGTCCTGTGTGTCTATTTTGGATAATAATCATTGAATCTCACCTCATCCTGCTCTGCTATATATGCTGTGCTGTTTTTCTCACAGTTTGCCTGAGCAATAGGTTCCTAGTGTGCCACTTGCTGCAAAGGTGTGCTGTATCTGTTTGCCTGTGCACCAATTCTGCCTTATTCTCGGATTCTGACTCTCTGCTGCCTGCCTTGACCTATGCCTGATCACCATAATAACCTTGTATTGCCTGCCCTGACCTTATTTGACTTATTTCACAGATTCACACAAACTCTGCCCTGGCCTGACCTTGGCCTGTTACTGACTTTGAGTTTTGCCTGATCTCTTAGTGCCCCACACCAATGTCTGACCCAGTGGGTCAGCTGTCAACCACACTGGGACTACAAGAGGTAGCGGTAGCTGTTGGATACCCTGCAGTGAAGTCCAGATCCCTGTATAGGTTGTAAAGATTGAATGCCAAGGGAATGCCAGGATAATGCCCTTAGCTTTATCCCAAAGTCAAACCAGTTAACACAGTATTTCCACACCCACTGATCGTAACAGGGAGAAAAGTAATAAAAAAAAATAATTATGAGCAAGTGCTCTTCTTCTCACTCCTTTTCATAAAAAACCCACCCCTTCATATGTGATAATCAGAGATCAAATATTCTTTCTGATTTATAATGGAGAAGATAATATGAAGAATTAATGTTATCCCTATCCCTGGGATGATCTATTCTAAACCAATACAGGGACAGGAGAGGGAGATCTATGATCTTCCTCCTTTCCCTACATGATGCCAGCTTGTCCTCCGCGAACTAGTGAGAGCTGCATATACAGTGTGTGCAGCTCTGACTTCAGCTCTCATTCAGGCTAGAATGCAGCTAACGGATCAATTCAGCCAAGAAGCTTTAAAACAAGACCAAAAATGAAGCTCCATCAGCATCCTGAGAGATTCTTGAGATAGAGCCCTTTTTTGAAAATATGCTTTTTGTCCATATTTCTCAAGACATTTTTACTAAAACACTGAATATGAGTGGCTTTATTCCAACCATACCATTTCTGGAGGAAAAAAAATTAAATAGCCAGAGACCACTGCAAAGTTTGCTCACAGATAATATACTCAGAGCTGCCTTTAGGAGTGTGCAACGCGTTGAACTTCAACTCATGATAGCGCATCACATGCAGTGCCTATGGCCCACCAGTAAAATTAATTCAGGGGGCCCACTAAACAGATATATACATATGTTACCCATTCACACAGTAGCAGACAGCAGCAAGAAGCTACAAGGTAAATATTTATAGGGGTCGCTTCAGCGATTTCAAGATGGTGGGTGCTTAGGAAACAAGTATACTGGATGGCTTGCCTTGGTGTCTAGAAGTCATCTCAGCTGGTCATGATGATCATGGCAGCCAGCACATTAAAGAGGTATTCCCATTACTGAATGTTATGGCATATAGGGTGCGGCTGAGAAAATCCTTGCGGATCCAGAGAACGAATGGACAGAGGGCCTTTCAGCTTTTTTTCTGCCCTTTGGTTCTGCACAGGATAGGGGAGAAGTATTAGATTGGTGGGGTCCTACCACTAATAATCCTGTGGATAAGGGGTAACTTGAAATTACTTTAATACCCCTTTAATATTGGGACTCCTTTTAGTCTAAAGGTTGGTGAGGGTCTTCCAGTCACTTACTGATTGTGTGTGTGTAGTGGTGGTGGGAGGGGGGGGGGGGGGCTTCTTATGGCATACTGTAAACTTTTAAGCCCTGGAAGGAGTGCCTTTAAAAAAGAAAATACAAATAAAAGACTATTTGAGGGAGCACAGAAAAGATTAAAGAATGCCGGCCATGCAATGCTCATTGCCTTCCCAAAAAGTGTCACCAGCTCAATAGGAGTCCCAGCACATCAATATATTACTTGGATTAACTATTGACTTTGATGACAGTTCCCCCATAGATTACATCTGAGAAAGGAGAACCATCTTAAGACTTTTTTTTGGAGGCTTCATGAGTGGCCTTCATCACAGATTACATTAAAAAAAACTGAACAGAATAGAGCATCATGCAAAGTTCTTTATCGATCAAATGCTGGGATCCCTGGCAGAAACTCAACAGACCTTAATATAGTCAGTGGGGTCTGTTGGATGCCATTGGTTTCTGTTGTATGATTTTCTGTCCTTTTTTTTTTTTGTTCCTAGACACCAGAATGAATGTTTCTTTGCATCTGTTTCATAAGATTTGCATGTGTACAGAAATCAGAGAAATGAAACCCCTTGGATGCTACATTTCTGTGTATATTTATTCATGTTTAAATTGTTTTTATTACAAACATATAATTGCAAATAAATAGCCTATAATTATCTGTATTATACATAAACATAACATATCTACATTGATACATTGATAAAGGCTTTTACCAGCAGAATACATAGAATTTCCTGTGCCGTCTTTTCTGTTGGACAGTTGCATTCCTTATAGATCTTTTTTCTTTACGGATTGGCTACATTGCTGATCTCTCTGTGGCTATACAGGCCATGGATTCTGACTGACTGGCACCCCAGGTTTCGCCCATAATTACTTCCAGCTTTGACTCCTTCTAAGCAGTTTTTGACCTGTGTCTTGGGCTGCTGACTATTTGATTTGTATGGGGTTTGTGGGGAATTTAAAGTTTTTTACCTTTTGATCTTGGACATCTTCTACTTTCGGCAGGATGTTTGTTGCATAAATTTCTGTGAAGGAACTTCAGTTCCATTCATTTGAATGGAACCTGTTTTGGAGACAAGTACTTGGATTTCTACAAGCCCTATTCACATGAATGGTGCAGTTGTAGAAATTTCTGCAAGAAATCTGCAGCCTGTGAATTCATCCTTGAAGAGGACCCGTCACCTCTCCTGACATGTCGGTTTTAGTAACTACTGTACTTACATTCTCTGTGATGCTCCAGAATTGTTGTTACATAGGAAATACGAGTAATTACTAAAACAGACATGTCAGGAGAAGTGACAGGTCCTCTTTAAGCTACCTGACCTACTGATCTTGTAAGACCTACATCTTGGTTGCATTGCACATTGGGTTGCACAGAGTCACAAAATTTTGAATGGCCATAGTTAGAGATGAGCGAAGTTATCAAAAATTCGATTCGACTGCTTTGCCGAAGTTCACAAAGAAATTCGATTCACAACTAATGACTTTGTCATGAATGACGTTCCATTGGATGTGGCAGGCGCAATGACAGGGAGCGGCAATTGCGCCGCCCCCTGTCATTGAGCCCCTCAGATGCCATGTTCAATGCTGATCGCGGCATCCGACAGTCACATTGAGGCTTTTCAGGGGTCAAAAACAAAAAAGTGGCCAGCGTGATGATATCACATTAGCTCACTCGAGATTTGGTGCGTTTTCTTCAATCAAGATGACCGGGGCGGCCTCTCCACGAGCAAATTAATGAGGTATGTATATTTTTGTTTTTTACTCGTCGTTACCATGAAGCGTGAGGAAATTCGGCTTCATAAGGAATCACATTTTTCCTCAAATCCGGATAGAAGTCCACTTTGTTAACTTCGATTCGCTCAACCCTACTCATAGTAAACATATTTCTGATGTTACCAAGACTTTTAGCTTTATTTCAGAAATACTGTATAATAACTCATTTTTTTAGGTTATTTTTCTTACTAGCATAGAGCTGGCTGGATGGATCCTTGCTTTTTTCTAAATAGAGAAGACTTATTTGATAGAGAGTAATTGATTGTGTCCATTTAGAAATGTGGCCAAATCAACATTTTTCACAATTGAGCTAATATTTGGATGGGCATTCTTAGTTTAAACCCCATGAGTGAAAAATGTGGCACTTTAAAAATAAATGCATTTTTAAATCAGGGAAACACATATAAAGAAGGTCGTACGATTAGAAAATAATCTGCTCTACTCCAGAAACATCCCCACTCTTGCTCATGGGCTATGTGAATGGATCTGAGCTGTGGTTCCAGAACAATAATAACCTTATAATCTGTTCGTTGGATTTGGAACATTAAAATCTCTTTTTAACATAGAGAAGTGGGGGCAATGTTATAAAAATAACCTATAAAATTATACACATTTTATTTTGAACTCTGGTTTGGAAACAGCATAAAGTGAAATAGGATGTTATAAGTGAATAGTTTATGAGTAATTCATTTATTGGAAAATAACACTCTCACTTAATAGAGAAAAAAAAGCCACCGGATCAATTGAGTGGTGAGCAGACTTCTTCCACGCTGTTGCCTTGCTGTCTTTCCATCTGCCTGTCAAGTTGACTATACTCGAATGTTACCCTGTTGATGAAATTACCACTTGACACCATCCGCAGAACACTGTTGTCACAGCCAATCTTCATTTGTGCTGCAGAGGTAAGAAGCAGAAGTCAGCAACGCGGCCATCTACAGCTCACCGATGATGGTGACCAAAAAGTAGTGGCATATTGCTTACACCATTTATTGATTGGTTGGGATCTGACAATGAGTCCCTGTAACATGGGGACCACTACACTAGTTAAGTGCATATTTGTTCTGCATTGTGTCGCTCCTCCCCATGGGCTGTGGAGTCAAGAACGAGGCTATGCAGATACAAATCTAAAGGGGAAGAAGCTATCCTAAGCATGGGGATATGGATCTACGTAGTGAATGGAAAATAAGAATATCCTACTGATATGCCATACTGTGGTGGAGTCATGAGTTTAATATTAGGATAGGTCATCAATATCTGATCATGAGGATCTGACTCCCAGCACCCCCGCCGACCAGCTGTTTTAGGAGCCTGCGGCACCCCAGTGTGCACTGCGGCTTCCTCATAGAATACCAATCACAGTGCCGTACATTATATAGTGATGTGCCATGAAGTCCTATTTGTTCTACTTTACCAACTGAAATGTTTTGGAAAATCATCTTGAAGACATTTAGTACCAACAATCGAGAAGAGTTCTACAACCATAAAGTACTTTTCATATTGAAGAGGTTTTTTGGTACTGATAGCTTATCCCCGGGATCAGTTTGGTGGGGGTCTGGTGACCTATCTGTGAGATAGGCCATCAATATTTAAAGGGGTTGTCTGGGTTCTGAGCTGAACCCAGACATATTTCCATTTTTTACCCCTTCGGCCCCTCTAACATGAGGAGCAGAGCATTTCATCCTCTGATGCTCTCCCTTGCCCTGCGCTGGATTGCGCAGGGCAAGGGCTTGTTTGTTTCTATTTTTTACACTGCTAGGCAGACACTTCCGCCTATCAGTGTTGCCAGTGACGTCACCGTCACTGATGGGCGGGCTTTAGCACTGCCCTAGCAGTTTCACAGGCTATGACAGCGCTAAATCCTGCCCATCAATGCTGGTAACGTTACGGGGCTCACTGCTAGATGGAAGCCTCCGCCTAGCTTACCCTATGGAGAGCCCGGTACATCACAGGATCTCCATAAAAAGCCTTGGAGCATGAAATGCTCATAACAGAGGCTGCCTGGGTAAAAATGGGGATATTTGAGACCCGGAACACCCCTTTTACGTCTATAGAGTATTTATGAAATAGTGCAAACTATCTCTTACCAGAGCCATGAAACGAGTGACAGAGATCAGCCAAGGGAAACATATTTGATGGATCTAATCCGGCACCTCCTAAGAGTTCCACAAAGTCTCCAGCTCCGCCACATCCTTTTGGTGGTGGCTTCTGCAGACACAGATGCACATCAATGTATTTTCTATTTGCAAAATATATTGATATAAAGAGAATAATTAGAACAATAGATGAAAATCTGCATACAGGATGTACACTGTTGTAGCAGAGTGCAGGTATACAATCATGACAGCATCTAAATGACTGAGATTAGGATTACCGAAAACCCTCACCCACAGCATAAATAGGACCTTCCATTTGGGAAGAGGTCAGAGAGCAACAAGGTATAACTCACTGATCTCCGGTAGACCTCTTATCAGATCTGTTATTAGGGCTTCCATCCAGTGGCACTGCTGACAGGGAGACAGTCCTAAAAGACCTGTCCTCACTAAATATATAGTTTGGGCCTTACAGATCCATACAAAATCCATGAGTTACTGACTGTGTGCCGGAGGGGGACAATGCTTAAGATGGCAAGGGATTATGTTATCCCCCCCCAGATGTCCACTAAAAGTGGACACCAAAATTATTCACTAGGCTTCAAGATGGAGAAGGAGAAATGTGGAAGGGCCCTAAATATTTGAATGGGGGCTCATATATCTGATGGCAATGCTGTGTTTTGTTCAGTGAGCAGTACTGAAAGAGTGTTGGAGCAGATTAGAGGTCTATGAAACTCAGGAGTCACTAATGTATTCTCCGAGGCTACTACACGGGATTAAGATATTTGATGTGAATTGGATTTACAACCTGCCTAAAAGCCTCTCTGCAGAGGGAATGCATTGTATATGGGGACAGATTATATTTTAAGAACCTCGATGATAACATCCATCCTACATTCCATTTTTCCCCTGTAAAGTAAAGGGGTTTCCCACAATTTGTCCACAAGCAGCATGGCACCAATGAAGCCAGTCATTGGATGTAAACAGTGTGGGGACCAGAAGATGGGGGAAGTGAGAAGGACTGGGGTGATGTGGAGGAGCAGATAAGTATAAATCTTCTATTTCAGGGGTTAGGCTGCGAGCACTTGCTTAAAAATCATTATTACTGAAAACCCCTTTAAAGGGAGTCTGTCAGCAGTTTTGGCCATGCTAAATAGCTGACAGCACTTGGTAGGCACTGGGGAGAGCAGTACAAACATACCATTTCTGGAGCTTTCCTATCAGGAGTAGTGTAAATATGAACTTTTATTCTGCCATAATCTGCTCTTGCCAGTGCCCAGGAGGCAGAGGTCACTGTGAAGTGCTGTCTGCATTAAGCTGCTTCAAAGCTCCTCCCCTCTGCTGTGAGTGACAGATGTTGTCTCCTGGTTGTTTGCTGCAGCTGTCACTTACAGCAGAGGGGAGGAACTGTGAAGCAGCTCAAAGCATAGAGCACTTCACAGTGAAGCTCCGCCTCCGCTACACTTGCAAGAGCAGAACCTGGCAGAATAAAACATCATATTCACACTACTCCTGATTAGAAAAGCTATCGAAAGGGTATTTTTGTCCTGCTCTCCCTAGTCCCTACCTAGTGTTGTGAAAAATGTAGTATGGGCGGAACTGCTGACATACCTTTAAGGTTGGTGGTGACCATATTTGTAAGAGATTGATTTGCAGCACATTAATCCTTGTGTAATAGCCTTGTTATATTTGTGACGGTTGAATTTGAAAGATGTTTTAGGACTTGCTCCTTGTGCTTTGTGTGGCTCCATTGGTCATGCAGACTGTTGCTAGCCATCCTAGTTTATCTTTCCTGCATGGCAGTGCTTTGGTATTGTAGGGACTGTTAGGGATGATGTTGGGGCTATTGCTATATACATACAATCGACAAGAGACAAGTATTATTAGACATAAATCAGGTTACAGAGCCATAGCAATACCCATCATACCTTTAACTGCAGCTCATTGAAGTGGCCCAACGTTAGGTCAGATATTCTGATCACCACCGGGTATATTATAGAAAAACTGCAGTTTCTATGTTGATGCGGAATAATCATTGTGAATTTCCCACTAGGTGACTGTGAAATCACATTGCAGGCTATAGAATTAAATATAATAAAATAAGAAATGTTACTTTTTCATGAATTACAAGATATCATGCCAGCATTGAAATCAGGAATGATAACAAAGCACTTGTGCCATGTTCAGACTATGTTGTCCACTCATAACAGTACATGGACTTAGGGCTGTTTCCGGGAGAGAACAGCCTGCTGGAATTCATTGGATCTGGCACTGCCGGATGTTACTGGGATGCTCGCCGGCCACATTGACTATAACAGGGTTCGGTGGAGATCCGGTCACTACTTGGCAAATATGCTGGGATTCGGCCTGACAAATACTGTTGCGTGCATAGTCAATGGGTTCAGCAAGAATTCAGGTAACATCTGGCAATGCTGGATCCAGAGAGCTCCAGCCAGCTGTTCTCTCCTTTAACTAATCCCAGCAGTGTGAAATAGGCCTTATACATATGTGCAGCACATGGACTGTGAGCTTCTTTATCATTTTCTATTTAGAAGTCAGTTCACATTGAGGTGTAATGCCTAGGCCCTAAAGAAGCACAGACAGGCATCCTCAAACTGTTGTAAAACTACAACTCCCACAATGCCCTGCTGTAGACTGATACCTGTAGGCTGTTCGAGCATGCTGGGAGGGCCGCAGTTTGAGGATGCCTGGTATAAGAGGTCAAATGGTGCTCACTTAAAGGGCCTTCACACCGGCAGATGCAAAGTGAAAGGGGGATGAGTAATGGATAATACAATTGCTTGTCCCCAATCAGTTTGCATATTGTCGGCAGCGCGTCTGGTGTTTGCATGTGGAGACGTGCTGCGACCAGCATTTTTAAGCCCACATAAAAGATTCGATAAGCCGACAAACAAACATTTACTTGTTTTTCGGATGATCAGTGAACTGGTTACTTAAGCCGATGACCAGCCGAATGGACATTCCTAAAAATATTTGTTTCCGATCACCAGTAAAAGGCCCTTAACTGGTTCATGTCTCCCTTATAATCACATGGCTGCAGCGCCATATGAGGGTGCACACTGAGGACACCATCTAGCAGTCAGGGATCTCAAACTGCGGCCCTCCAGCTGTTGCAAAACTACAACTCCCACAATGCCGGACAGCCTACAGGTATCAGCCTACAGCAGGGCATTGTGGGAATTGTAGTTTTGCAACAGCTGGAGGGCCGCAGTTTGAGATGCCTGATCTAGCTGTTCAGATTCATAACAATGTTTCTTCCAAGAGAATCTGAAGTTTTGGCGATTCGCTTCGTGGAAATCACACAAAACAGCTCCTGAAACAGGTTAGGGAAGATAAAGACAGAGGATCGCATGACCCCTGGTGGGGCCCTCGACAACAGGCTTGCCCACAATGCTTTGCAGTCAGCCTGAGAGTCAATCAGAAGGGAGGAGATTGGCTGGTCTATCAGGTTCTATGCTACATCTGAAGCACAGCCGCCATTGTGAGCTCAGCCACTGATGTGGTAGGACGAGTCTGCTGTGTCTCTGACAAACACCAATTAACAGACACAAACCCGCCAATTTCGGGTCTTGCCGGGACAGTGTAGGGATTGTGAAGAAGATATATTTTGTTAGGTAGATCGAATTACTAGGTAGAAAGTCAGGTTGTATCATTAGGGACAGGATAGGGGCAGTGTTTGTACTGTGTGTCTGTAACCCTGGGTTGAGCTGTTCATAACGTCATGTGTTGCACTACACAAGACATGGGCCAGGACCATGAGAATATACATAGGCCTGTGCTTTTTACTTCTGTCTGCAAGTATGGCCACCGCCCCTGGATTACAGGGTGGTCATAACTCTAGATGAGCGAATCGAATCCCATGAAGTGGAATTCGATCCGAATTTCAGGATAAATTCGATTTGCCTAGAAGCCGAATTTCCTCGTGCTTCGTGTCAGCGAATCGATTTAACCTGAAATAGTATAAAATAAAAAAAATGCTAACTTACCTCCTCCATTTGCTCATGACAGACTGCCAGCCTCCATCTTGCTTGAAGATCTCGGCCGAAATCCCGTGCGGTGTAATCTCGCACTGCACAGGATTTCGTTTGAGATCCTCAAGCAAGATGGTGGCGGACGGCCCGTTGCGAGCAAATGGAGGAGGTAAGTTTGCATTTTTTTGTTTTTCATACTAATTCAGGTTAAATCGATTCGCTGACACAAAGCACGAGGAAATTCGGCTTCTAGGCGAATCGAATTTATCCTGAAATTATTATTTTACACTCAGATGCTGCGATCATGTATGAACGCGGCATCTGAGGATTACAATAATGGGGCGGTACTATTGGACCCGCTGCTTACAAAAAAATGCGCTTCGTTAGAAAGTAATTAGTCATGAAGCTAATTTTTTTGTGAAATTCGGCAAATCAGCCAAATGTGGTGGAAAAATTAGTCAAGCCACCTTTGACTAATGTGCAAGCCCGGCCACCACTGCTGGATTGCAGGGTGGTGGTAACCATGGAAATGAGAAGTGTACAATGTGATGGAAAATGAATCCAGCCAGCAAAGGAGGCAATATGAACAATCACAATACATTAGTAAGTGCCTTGTATTAACTTTCTCTACATGATAAATGCCATTTACTGAAGTGAGACAACCCCTTTAATTCCAGGGCACTACCGATATGAAATACAAAAGGCATTAAGTACATAACATGAGACAATTAAAATAAGCATAAGCATAAATGACAGGCTCGTCCGATTGCCTATGAATTTGACAGAATTTTTTTTGAAGCATGCTCCATCGTACTCCAACAAAGCCTGTATAGCAGCACATGGTGCATCTCTGTACTGGGAACTATATGGCCTCTGTGTGCTGCCATAGTTGGGCTTTATATTGTCAGACTACTTCTTTGAGGGATAATCAGTTCAGAAAACCGATTTCAAAATATCTTTAGGAAATTCTGAGGTTATTGAGTGGGGAGGGGGTTCAGTTAAGACCCTTCATGTATTAGCCAGTTACAAAGAACATCATTCTCTGTGGAGCGGTCAGCACATGCATGCATTACATCCAGCCCACCTATTTCAGTGCTTCACTTACCCTGAGGTGTCACTTGCAGTGATTACTGTAGTAGGACACCCAGTGATCATTGTATCACTAGTGACCCTGCACTGTCCAAAATGCACCACCACAACTGCTCCTTCCCATTAAAAAGAAAGGGATGTAGGAGTTGTAATTACACCTGCTCAGTGTCAAAGGCGAGCAGGTAGACAGTGAAGAGAACTCAGCTCTTATATGAGTGCTGCCTTTTCTTCAAACAGGTGATCCGCTGTGGTCCTCGGAGTCTCCCCCCCCCCCCCCCAGTCTGATATCCTGAGGATAGGTCATCAATATTGGAAACCAGACAACCCCTTTAAGTCTGGAGGTGATTTTGCTGGTTATTATTCAATTATACACTAGTGTATAGCATTTTTTAAATTTATGTACAAACTGGACAAAACCTTTAAAAAACAGTCCTAATATAATGATTTCGTATCCGGTCCATGCAATCTTTTATAACCTAAAAGCATCAGCAGCACAAATCTTTCTCCTGTGCTGGTAGTTTGTGACAATGCATCTATGAAGGTTACATCTATCCATGAAGTTCCTGATGTTTAGCTCATAGATGATTACCTAGACTGGATACAGACTAGACTGGGGGGTCTGGATATAAGCATGAATCTTTAAAAAGATCAGACATAATTATTAATAATGTATTAGAAAGTTTTAGAACTTTTCATTGTATGATGATTAAGCCTTATTTTATCGTCACAGGATCACCCGTATAGCTGTAGGAGCTGTCTTAAAGGGGTTGTCCGGGTTCAGAGCTGAACCCGGACATCCCTCCATTTTCACCCCAGCAGCCCCCCTGACAGAACTGCTCCGATGCTTTCCTTTGCCCTGCGCTAAATTGCACAGGGCAAAGGCATTTTTAGGAGTTCCGGTGACGTACCGGGGCTCTCCATGGGGCTGAAAGGAACCCCGGTGAGGTCACCGGCACTGATGGGCGGGATTTAGCTCTGCCCTAGCCATTAAAACCGCTAGGGCAGAGCTAAAGCCCGCCCCTCAGAGCCGGTGATGTCACCGAACACACTGCCGGCCGGAAGTTTCCGCCCGGCAGTGTGTTATAATAAACAAAAGAGCCCTTGCCCTGCACAATCTAGCGCAGGGCAAGGGAGCGCATCGGAGCATGAGATGCTCCGATGCTAGCCTCAGGGGGGCTGTCTGGGTGAAAAAAAGGGTATGTCCGGGTTCAGCTCTGAACCCGGACAACCCCTTTAACATTTCATCTAAAGAGAAGTTATAATACAGTGCGCCCTGTATGTCAATTACTGTAGAAGAGTCATAAAAAGAGTGTAACAGCATCCAGCGCATGCGCAGTGAAGCAAAAGTGTACTGGCACTGACTTATTGCACTGCAGTATATGGCACTGGACTCTTCTCAGGTAATTTACATAAAACCCCCTAAAATTACAATTTTAATGATATGCGTTTAAAAAAAAGATCCAGGATGGACCTCCAATATCAAAAACAAAAAATTACAGACACTGTGTATTACTAATAGACTGCATCCAGATGCTAGATAATATTCCTGAGGAGGGAGATAAATTATCCCTATGTTAATCCCTATCCTAAAGCCTCAGCCCAGGGAGGACCCCTAATGGTGGAGACCCCCTGTCCACGTTCCTAGGCTATTATTATCCCTATGCTGTCCCTGCGGATATATATACCAATGTTATTATGAGTTACCCCAGGTGTAGGGCAAGGATAATAAGGTACCAAAGGTACATCAATTCACTGGATGCTATAGACAAGGTGCTGACACATATAGTCAGGGTTGACATTATAGTCCAAAACCTGAAAAAAAAACTGAAAAAAACTATAACGTCAACCCTGACTATATGTGTCTGCACATTGTCTATAGCATCCAGTGAATTGATCTACCTTTGGTACCTTATTATCCTTGCCCTACACCTGGGGTAACTCATAATAACATTGGTATATATACCCGCAGGGACAGCGTAGGGATAATATTAGCCTAGGAACGTGGACAGGGGTCTCCACCATTAGGGGTCCTCCCTGGGCTGAGGCTTTAGGATAGGGATTAACATAGGGATAATTTATCTCCCTCCCCAGGAATATTATCTAGCATCTGGATGCAGTCTATTAGTAATACACCGTGTCTGTAATTTTTGTAATTTTTTTGTTTTTGATATTGGAGGTCTTTTTTTAAACGCATATCATTAAAATTGTAATTTTAGGGGTTTCTGTCTGCTGGAATTAGGATATATTCTCTTTACCCCATTATATATATGTCATTTGAATTAGCTGGAACTTGTAATTTACATAGAGCGGCCAAAATGCTGGAACAAACATTTTTTGGAGGGGCATGTCTAGAATGCTAAACCCATAGATGTAGCTATAGGGGGTACAGAGGTAGCAGTCACTACTGGGCCCAGGAGCCTAAGGGGCCCCAAAGACCCTTCTGACACATAAGAAAACACCAGTGTTATAGAAAGTGCATGCTGGTCAAGTTACACCCCTGGCTGGAGGGAAGGGGTTAGCTCTAGAATTTGGTATGGTGAAGCTGCCATTTCATTTTTTTCCTCAGGCAGCATGAAGGCTATGTGCTTCCCTGCCCCTGGCCACAAAGCACTGAGGGAAGGGGGGCCCAAGCTGAACTCTTGCACCAGGGCCTGTGAGCCTTTAGCTACGCCCCTGGAAACCACAGCAGTGTGATAGTGGCTGGATATTGTACTGGTTAAGGCCTTTGACATGGGAGACCAGGGTTTGAATCCTGGCTAGGTAGGGTCAGTACCGATTCAGTAGGAAGTCCTTGGGCAAGACTTCCTAACACTGCAGGGTGGCCCCTTGAGCGCGCCCTTAGTGGCTGCAGCTCTTGAGTTCTTTGAGTCCGACAGGAGAAAAGCGCTATACAAATGTTAGGATCATTATTACGATAAAATGCTGGGGGATCAGTGCCCTAAAATTTAGTGACAATTATATAATGCTGTTCCCAGGTGCATGTGTAATGCACAGCTTGCAGCACTGTCAAACTCTGCTCTGCTACATCTGGAATTATAGCAGTAGTTCCTCGAATCTATCCCCATTTCTTTTTGCATTTCCATTACTTTGTCAGTTGTGAAAGGTAAGTAATGACAATCAACAATAATTGTTTAGCCTGCATTATAAAAGCCATCAAGCCGGCCATCACTACATGATATTTATAAGTTGTACAAAATATATATTATTTGAGGCTATGCAGTGAGCGCCGAGCCTGAAAAATCAATAGCAATTTCTGGCTGGACATTTATCAGATTGTTCTAGCATTCATTTCATTATTTCGCTCCCTTGGAGAGATGTACGATTTTTAGCTCAGTCAAATTATTGCTCTTATAAAAGGAACCAACTTACGGAATAGATTAGGAGTCTTGCGGACGGTCAGTGTGAAGCCGTGGCCCGGTTTGTGAACTCTAAAGAATATCATTGCCACATTTTGAGACGACCGTGTGATGCTTTGAGCGTTACCGTCTTCACATATATCAGTGTACCGTTCACTGGTGGAGAGGGGGTGATCTGAAGAACCTGGAAACTTCTCTCCTTTAATTATCCATCCATCAAAAACCTAGGATTAAAAAAAAAAAAGGAGGGAAAGTCATCACAAGAGAAAACTTCTTCTGGATAAACAGCATATAGATCAAAAAGATCAGCAATCTGCTTCATGCTGGGCTTTCACACAGAAGGGGTAGATGATGTTAGCAAATGGCATAACTAGCAAGTCCCATATAGAATGTAGAGATCAACAACTTTCGTAAGTGAGAGAATTCTGGTAACAATACAGTAGGTTTGATGAAAATATACTCTGGCAATAGGAGAGATTTACGAATCAAAATGTGCCAGAATTCTGTCTTAAAGGAGTTATCTCATGATTAAAGGGGTTTTCTCACTTCAGCAAATAGCATTTATCATGTAGAGGAAGTTAATACCAGGCACTTACTAATGTATTGTGATTGTCCATATTGCCTCCTTTGCTGGCTGGATTCATTTTTCTATCACATTATACACTGCTCGTTTCCATGGTTACAGACCACCCTGCAATCCATCAGTGGTGGTCGTGCTTGCATATAGGAAAAAGCACTAGCCTAATGAGTGCTCCTGCAGTCTCGGCCACCAGAGAGGCTAACACTTTTTACGATAGTGTGCAAGCACGACCACCACTGATGGATTGCAGGGTGGTCACAAAACATGGAAACGACCAGTGTATAATGTGATAGAAAAATGAATCCAGCCAGCAAAGGAAACAACATGGGTAATCACAGTACATTAGTTAGTGGCTTGTATTATCTTCTTCTACATAATAAATGGTATTTATTTAATGTAAAAAAAAGAAAATCAGATATCATATAGGACATGGCAATTCATTTCCAACAAACTTAGAACCAGCCCTGCACCTCACATGGATCCATAGATATCTTCATTCATTGCTACAATTGTTCTGCTAGATTTATTTCAAGCTGGGAGCTCAGGGGTCTGGCCTTTCTACTGCAGCTGGTGGCAGTTGAAGGATGGAACTGAGCATGTGTGTCCACCTCAGTGAGCTAGACAGAGAATTTTGAAAAAGAGCAAACAGCAGGTGGCGCTATATAGATATATTTCAGTGAATAACTCCATGGCCATTAGAAATTTTTATTACAGGCAATTACAAAAGTCTTTAGAGCCAGGAGCTGGTTTGGCAAATGTAGAATATTTTTCGTGGGACAACCCCTTTCATTTGGTTAAAAAAAACTAGCAAGACATTTACTAAATGTTTCAGAATTTTGTTTCTACTCATCTGATGGGGGTGGGGCCTGTCAGTAAGGGTATGTCTTAAATTGTGACAAAGGGAGAAATTTGTCATCTCCCCATGTTTGTAGGTTTTAAATGCTATTGGCGACATATTATATCGCAAGTGGCGTTTCTGCGCCTCCCTCACCACCTCCTGAAAAGGGGGAGTGGCAGGGGCGGGTTGTGAGTGGACCTAGCTGGTCTTCCACATTTATCTTCATTTACACCTGTTTTCAGGTGTCGGATCCTCATCGATCAGATACTGATGACCTATACAGAGGATAAGTTATCAGTATAAATTTCTTACAGGTGGAGGTGACATCTTTGAGACCACCACCTATTGGGAGAACAGGAGTCACTGTCCTCTAAGCCATGGTGTCTGGTGGCAGCAACATTCAGGAGTAAAGTGGAAAGCGGCTGTGAAAAAGCTTGCTCAGCTTTTTTTGTAGCTTTGACAGATTTCAAGAGATAATGATGCACTTGCATAATGAACTCTCCATTTGGTATCACTTAACAAACATGTGTCCTTCTAGCTTGCTAAATATGAGTAAGTGGAACCCTGTATTTCAGCAATGGCTGTCAAAGATAGGAACTCTACCTATCAGACATTTGTGGCACGTCCTGTGTGTAAAGTGGTAAAACTCCTTTAAGAAACTTTCACTAATATGAAATGGTCAATTATAATGTATTATAATCCCTAATCAATGTACTCATTCTATATAGTATGTCCCAGTTACAGAAATTGTAACTGCATGAAGAAATATCAACAAGATATCAACATACAGTATAAAAGCATTGATCAATATCCCTGTAAATAATCAATAGATGTAGTAATATACATTCAGCAGAAGAGCGCTATTATCAAGCCAATCACTAGGCTTATCAATCACAGTTAACGGTGCCACACTTTCCCCAGTCTCACAAGTCTTCTACCTTGATATAACTTTTGATTCCATCTTGTCCTTCAAATCACACATCTTAGATCAGGGATCAGCAACCTCCGGCACTCTAGCTGTTCTGAAACTATTATTCCCAGAATCCTCCATTCATGGGATTTACAAGAAAAGCCGAGTGAAGTGTGCAAGCTGGGAGCTGTAGGTTCACAGTACCTGGAGTGCCGAAGGTTGCTGATTGCTGTCCTAGATGTTACCACTTCTAGCCACTTCCAACTCAAAAACAGTTCTCGTATCCACTCTTTCCTCATCCCTGAGTCAGCTAAAAAATGGTAGTGCATGCCCTCATCATTTCCCGCCTTGACTACTGCAAGATTTTCCTTTGTGGCCCCTAGTCAATATTCTTATGCCCCTCCAATTCATCCAGTTAATCCTAACTTTATTAGCTCCCCATTGCCCTACAACTTCAGTTCAAAATATTAACATCTCTAACCTAATTCTCCAACACCTCTTCACATGTAATCTTCGATCCTTGCAAGACGTCCTTCTTTGCTTTCCCCGTGTCTTCTCCTCACATCTCTAATGTGCATCCCCCATACTCTAGAACTCACTAGCCCAGCACACCAGACTCCCTCCGACTATCCAAACCTTTAAGAGCACCTCAAAACCCATTTCTTCATGAAAGCCTACAATTTACAATGACCCTTCTGCCTCTACACAGCCATATGAGCAGTTTCTACCCTCACCTATCTCCTTACCCTTGCTCCTTCCCTTGTCCATTGAAAGCCCTCATGGGCAGGGTCTTCTCCTTTTGGGCCATTCTGTGACTTAGTTTATGTTTTATGTACTAGTTTTTGTATTTTATTATGTATATTAACCCCTTTTCATATGTACATTGCCCTGGAATTAAGTAATGCTGTAGTTCCCTTAATTAGCATGTAATTATGCAAGTTACATGCTAAGTAAAGATGCAACGTTAGGCTGACTGATATGAAAGTACATATATATTTGGGCTGTTAGATGCAGGGGAGTAAATGTAGGGGGTACAGAGCTTACAGTCCCACATGAACACTGGAGCCTGAATGGTCTGCAAGACCTCAATGCCTCATAGGAACATATCTACTATAGATGATGTGTAATTCGGGGGAAAATGAGCATTGTTGTATCATTGTGCAAGAATCAGCAGAATTTCTATCCACCCAATTTCTGGACTCAAACAGCAAACTAATCCTGACACATTAGGGCAGGGATGGTCAACCTGGGGCTCTCCAGCTGTTTCAAAACTACAACTCCCAGCATGCCCAGACAGCCTACAGCAGGGCATGGTGGGAGCTGTAGTTTTACAACAGCTGGAGAGCCGCAGGTTGGTCATGCCTGCATTAGGGGGTCACATAACTTCTGTGCGATCGTAGAACCATGTAAGTACCATGATATAAGCAATATATAATAGTTATGCAGCCCCTCAGCTACAGGCAGGCTTTAAATTTCATTAAACCTTACTCTTTGATGATATTTTATATGATTTCTCTTTAGACACAGAGGACTGGTACATCAGCTTACTGCAATGTATGCCCCTCTAGCCGGTGTGGAACGACATATACAAGCCGATCCCCCCTTTCCCTAGAAGACGTCTACTTTATTGCACGTAAACTGATTCTTTAAATAACATGTGCCCAGAAGGGATGATGCAGTAAGGATAAAAGTTCTAATCGTGTTGGCACAGCGGGTGGCATGTCTGCCTTACAGTAATATGCCTGCAGTTTATCTCCTGTCAGGGCACCACCGGCAAAGACTTTACACATTCTCACAGCCAAAAAATGTACCGGTATATTATATATTATACTCTGTTAATATGATCCACCAGTAACCATTGATCTGCTTTATAATTCCTGGTTTCTGGATAAAAAATGGATTCACCGAGAGAAGATACTGTAATATCAGTCATAGATTATTTTGGTTTTATTAGAGCAAAGGTTCCCAATATTTAGAATGTAAAAAACCACAAGGAAATATGACAGGTAGTACTGAGTCACACCGAGTATTCAAAAAAGATAAATATATATGGGTAATTGGTAAGGTTTACTTACAGTATACCCTGGTATTAATGACTAGTGGTTTAATTTTAACCCTAGTACAATGATCTAGTAATGCTATGGCATCCCTCATGCCACCTAATCCACAAAACTATGTGCAGCTACCAGTAATTGGAAAGCCACGTGCAGGGGACCCCCAAGAGCCACATGGTGCACCTAAGCCAAGGACCATTGTTGTGGAAATTTCTGAAACAATTTGCAGCATGTGAGCCTACCTTAATGCTCCTCGGATGAAGTTGGCATTGGGGTGATCCACCAATGGACTAGTTGTCTGACTGCTTGAGTTTATCTATAAGGTGGATGCCAGTTTGATCACCAAGATGAATGAGTTTAATAGAAATAGTGATGGTGTAAATGGAAAAGTCTATGTCTACAACCTCAAAACATAAGGAGGCAAAGGGATTGGTGATAGCCTCTTACGAATGCCGGTTCCTGTGAACGCCCGGCTGATGACAAACAGTGAATATGTATGGGGTTAACAATTGCAGTTGAGATAATTCATTCCCATACACTATATACCATTGTAAATGTCAAAGAACAACCTCCTGAACCCCAAATCACCTTTCTTTAAAGGTTTTACTATTTACTCTACTTTTTTACTCTACATTTTTAGGGATCAACCATGTTAGCATCTTCAGCATAAACATAGGAATCACTGGATGCTTCCACCTATTATAGAGAGCTAAACCTTGCCCAAAGCAAACATTCTGCGTGGTGGACCCCATGACTCCAGGCAGTTACTTGTGGTGGTGGGGAGGCAGTAGGTCACTGTGCTCATTGATCTTCATTGATTGCATGTGGTGCACACGAGCAACGTATTCATTTATTACACAGATTACTTCTGTTGTGCTCTTCAGAAATGATATTCAATCTCCACTTTCAAAAGCTCAAATTGAATCTACTAACAACAGGGAAATAACCATTACATCTCCTTTTAATTTAGAAAAACCATTTTCGGTAAATCAAAGAGCGATTTCAGGAGATTGAAGAGTGACATTTCTATGGTGTATTGAGTACCTATAAATTTTATATTGAAGTTGCATGTTTTAAATTCACATTTTAATTTCCTTCCTATCATTCTACGTCCTGCAACGCCTTCCAGAACGCGATTGCTCAACTGAAGCTTTCTTATTGATGAATGTAATAATAATGCTGCAGTTCATATTGACACATGCCACTGCAGAGCAGTAGAAGAGGGAGTTGAACACTAAGGGCTAATGCACACGACTGTATGTATTTAGCGATGTCCGTGTGCATTCCGTATTTTGTAGAACGGAACAGCTGGCCCTAATAGAACAGTACTATCCTAATGTGGATAATAATAGGACATTCTATTTTTATGCGGAACAGAAACGGAATGCACACGGAGTAACCTCTTTGCGGACCCATTGAAATGAATGGTTCCGTATATGGTCCACAAAAAAATGGAACGAAAATACGTTTGTGTGCATGAGCCCTAAAGATATATAGTATGCCTATTCTGGGCATCTTGAGCCCTATGGACATTGTAATATCACCTAGCCTCTGATATCAAATGTTATATATTAATATATACTCACTTCAAGATGCTATTATTTGCAATTTTTTGTCAGCGGAGTCGGAGTAATGTGAATTGACAGTTAAAAAGGAATATCCTCCATAATAATAGTTTTTAAAATTTGCTGCAACTTTAACCCAATTACTATACAAGTCCCTGCCTAACGCTGCTAACTCATACTAAAGAGTCCTTGCATGGGCAAGCAGTTCTGCAGCAGTCAGAACCTAACAGATCACCAATATTTGACATTTCCATTGAACTATATCAGGTCTGGACAATGTAGCCTTACCTTCAGGATGTCGCCTCCCAGGCAGTCTATATTTACCAAGTTATATTCTATGGTAATGTACTCCTCTGGGTCTCCAATGAGGAACAGGGCACAATGGAGCTGAGGCTGTTCTGCTACGAAAGTGAACTGTCCATCTATACTCAGCATATCAATGCATCCTGATGAGACATGAGAGATAGGAGTTTACTTTGTGTTCTTTATATAGCGCCTACATACGGCGCGGCGCTGTACAGAGATTATCATCACTCAGCCATTATCTACTGAATGCCAGGCATAATTAGGGGCTTCACGTAAATGTGAAATGCAAAAAGTAAATTAGATTATAGATACAACTATATTAGATTTAGGTTATAATAATAGTAATAAATATTAATAAATCAATATGAAATGAATTCCAAAATTAAAACACGCGTAAAGTAATTCATCTTCATTTCTAATCTATAGTTATATTTTGGTAGATGTTCTGTAAAAACTGTATAAAGTATATATATACGGTACATGTTATCATTCCTAATGTAGTAAATACACTTGAAATGAAATATACTATAAATCTAGAATATAGTACAATACTAAATGATAAAAAAAATAAACATATGTTTCTGTTCTGCCAATGTCACATCAAGTACTTACTGAGTGACCTCCTATACATCTGTTCCTGAGCCAACTCTCGCTTGATATCCGTGTTCAAAAGCACCAGGGCGTCTTCTGCAGGCATCTCTCACCTGTAAAAAGAAAGAAATATCACACAATTCAGTATCTCCATTTTTGGTCCACTTTGGGCACTTTTGAGTCGTAACATACTACTAAGTCCTGAATGAAACACCTGAAGTTCTGCTCTAGGTAGGTCTTCACCACAGGGGTCACCTCACCTGTATGTACCTGCAGTGTCCCCTAAGAGCTGCCAGGAGGATGAGCAGCACATGCCAATGAAGCCTGGAAAGTGGAGTCATTCTGCAGACGCACTCTTGGCTGTGTGTGTATTTGCTTCAATTCTTTCCTGTCTGTGTTGATACTAGGAGGAGCTTGAGGGGTTTCTTTGACAGACCCCTTTATATAGAGAATTGAAGGGGAAGGAACACAGTCCTCTGACTGATTAAAACTCAGTAACCATGGGTTACCCTGCTTTAAAAAAAAATTGTCTTGACAAGATGCAAGAACACCAAATCCGACAAAAATCTGAGATTTCATTTTAAATCTGGTAGAAATGTCATGTTAGGAAAGAGGAAAAAAAAAACTCTCATTCACTTGGCTGGAGTCTTATCTCACTGACAACATGGGGAAAGTACATTACATGTTTTACGTATTAGCTCTGTAAAATATTACTCTGCACGCTAAGGCAGAGGAAATGATCCTGATAAGAAGGAACACAGAAGGAAGAGCGATCAAAGGAGCAGAGCATAAAAACTAAGTGTAAAATGGAAATGTTTAAAAACCGCACAAGGGTTAAAAAAAAGTGCAAAAGTAGCAAAAAAAAACTAAAGCAAAGTAGCAAAACAGTTCTAAGGCTAGTGTCACAGCAGGACAAATAGGCGTTTTTTTCAGCCTTAGGGCTTGTTCACACGAACGTATGGGTTCCGTTGCCAGTATTGCGAACCGCCTATGCGGAACTGCAATAAGCGGACACCGTTCCGTGTGCATTCCGCATCACGGATGCGGACCTATTCACTTGAATGGGTACGCAAATCCGGAGATGTGGAGCGGTGCAGAACGGAAGCACGGAACGGAAGCACTACGGAGTGCTCCTGTGGGGTAGAACATAGAACATGTCTTATCTTTTTGCGGAACGGGGGGATGCGGATCCATTCAAGTTGAATGGGTCTGGATCCATCCCGGAGTCCTCGCGAACGTTCTCCGTGCACTGCGGAATGCAAATTGCGGCCCCAATGCACAAAACAGAACCCATACGTTCGTGTGAACAATCCCTTAGGCTAAATGCACACGAACGTTGTTAGTTTCTATGTCCGTTCAGTTTTTTTTGCAGATAGGATGCGGACCCATTCGTGCATCAGTATGTCCGTTTTGTAGCCCCGCAAAGAAAATAGAATATGTCCTATTCTTGTCCATTTTAGGCATTGTTACAATGGATCCCCCCAAAAAACGGATGGCATACGGATGTCATCAGTTTTTTATTTGCAGACCGCAAAACGCATACGGTCGTGTGCATGTAGCCTTAAAGTGCATTTTTGGGGTCAGTGGTATCGTTTTGAAATGCTCTGGGTCTGGCATTATTTCCCTCATTGCCTGCTATTGTTATACCATAGACATCCATTATTTTTACCCCTTTTTTCTTAAAAAAAACGCAAGTACTAGTGTGTGTTTTTCATTGGCGATTTTTGTAACATTGGATCTACAGAGGAAATATTACAGTGGTTACATAGTTTCCATTGAAAAAGACCAAGTGGTAAAACATACTATATGGGCAGAAACACCTCAAAACCAAACACCTTACCAATCAGGTATTTTTTCTTTTTTAATTTTCTTATTTTGGAAAAAAAAAAAACTGAGTTGCAGCATCCTAAAAAAATGCATGCATTTAATAATACTCCTGTTTTCTGAATACAAGACTTGTGAGTGAATGTAATTCATTTCACTAAATGTAGTAGTATTGATCTAGTGGTGAAAATCTTTATATTCAATGACCGATGTCTTATATAGATCTCAGACTTTGCATCTTCAGATTCTAAAAATTCCCACACACGTAACAGTGTTATTTACTGCAATGTTTGATTTACATTGTACTGTGTAATTAAAGGAGTTCTCTGACTTATTAAAAATGTTCCCCCAAGCCAGCAATTCTCTTAAAGTGATAAAAGAAGGTATACTCAAAAATTTCATTCACACTGCTCTGACTCCATATATAGCTATGTCCATATATGGAGTCGGGGGGGGGGGGGGGGACACCTAAGTGTATTTAAATCTACTTTAGCCTGTATTTCAGAAAAGCTTCTGCCGGGATTCGAACGACCTTCTGTATTAGAGGCAAGGCACTTAACCGCTCAGCTATAATAGCTGTATAGCCAGTTACTTAAAGAAATAAGATTTCTACTGTACTGTACTTCTACTGAGACCTATAACAGTAGAAGTCTAATTTTTTATTTAATTTTTTTAAGTGACTGGCTATGCAGCTATATGGTATAGGGGTTGAAGTTCTGGGCTGTGATGCAGAAGTTGTGAGATCAAATCCTGTCACAAACTTTTTCAGAAATGGAGGCTAAGCTTAATTTAAACATATATATAGTTTTTAGCCATAATATATTTACACATATTATTATATATGTTTAGAATATATAATATATTATAATATATTATGGCTTAAACATCAGTAGTAGTTTTCCACATATTATGCATTTATATATATCAGAAGTATGAAGCCCGTGGCATTTAAATGATGGCCAATTGGCACTAAGGGGCCTAAATTGTGCCCAGAAAACATCCCCCACACCATTACACCACCACCACCAGCCTGCACAGTGGTAACAAGGCATGATGGATACATGTTCTCATTCTGTTTACGCCAAATTCGGACTCTACCATTTGAATGTCTCAACAGAAATCGAGACTCATCAGACCAGGCAACATTTTTTCAGTCTTCAACAGTCCAATTTTGGTGAGCTTGTGCAAATTGTAGCCTCTTTTTCCTATTTCTAGTGGAGATGAGTGGTACCCGGTGGGGTCTTCTGCTGTTGTAGCCCATCCGCATCAAGGTTGTGAGTGTTGTGGCTTCACAAATGCTTTGCTGCATACCTCGGTTGTGGTTATTTCAGTCAACGTTGCTCTTCTATCAGCTTGAATCAGTCGGCCCATTCTCCTCTGACCTCTAGCATCAACAAGGCATTGTCGCCCACAGGACTGCCGCATACTGAATGTCTTTCCCTTTTCACACCATTCTTTGTAAACCCTAGAAATGGTTGTGCGTGAAAATCCCAGTAACTGAGCAGATTCTTAAATACTCAGACCGGCCCGTCTGACACCAACAACCATGCCACGCTCAAAATTGCTTAAATCACCTTTCTTTCCCATTCTGACATTCAGTTTGGAATTCAGGAGATTGTCTTGACCAGGACCACAACCCTACATGCAGTGAAGCAACTGCCATGTGATTGGTTGACTAGATAATCGCATTAATGAGAAATAGAACAGGTGTTCCTAATAATTCTTTAGGTGAGTGTATATATATATATATATATATATATATATATATATATTAGTAATTACACATTTATTTAGTGCCATACATTTTTTACAATTACTAAAAAAATAAAAAAAAATATATAAATCTAATTTAACCTCTATTTCTGAAAAAGTTTGTGACGGGATATAAACTCACAGCTTCTGTATCACAGCCTAGAACTTTAACCACTACACTATATAGCTGAATAACCTGTTGCTAAAAAAAAGAAAAATATATGAGACTTCTACTGTAGTGGAATACTTATAGTAAGTAAGACTCCATATATATTTATATACTATATTCTAGTAAGTATTCCTATACAGTAGAAGTTTCATATATATTTTTTTATTTTTTTGATGACTGGCTGTGCCGCTATAAAGTTTAGTGGTTAAAGTTCTGGGCTGTGATGCAGAAGTTGTGAGTTCAAATGCTGTCATAAACTTTTTCTGAAATAGAGGCTAAACGTAATTTAAATATATATATATATATACAGGTCCTTCTCAAAAAATTAGCATATTGTGATAAAGTTCATTATTTTCTGTAATGTACTGATAAACATTAGACTTTCATATATTTTAGATTCATTACACACCAACTGAAGTAGTTCAAGCCTTTTATTCTTTTAATATTGATGATTTTGGCATACAGCTCATGAAAACCCAAATTTCCTATCTAAAAAAATTAGCATATTTCATCCGACCAATAAAAGAAAAGTGTTTTTAATACAAAAAAAGTCAACCTTCAAATAATTATGTTCAGTTATGCACTCAATACTTGGTCGGGAATCCTTTTGCAGAAATGACTGCTTCAATGCGGCGTGGCATGGAGGCAATCAGCCTGTGGCACTGCTGAGGTGTTATGGAGGCCCAGGATGCTTCGATAGCGGCCTTAAGCTCATCCAGAGTGTTGGGTCTTGCGTCTCTCAACTTTCTCTTCCCAATATCCCACAGATTCTCTATGGGGTTCAGGTCAGGAGAGTTGGCAGGCCAATTGAGC
Organism: Bufo gargarizans; assembly: GCF_014858855.1. Taxonomy (NCBI): domain Eukaryota; kingdom Metazoa; phylum Chordata; class Amphibia; order Anura; family Bufonidae; genus Bufo; species Bufo gargarizans. Next base: position 667,006,415 of record NC_058080.1, read on the forward strand.
ACAGTAATACCATGGTCAGTAAACCATTTACCAGTGGTTTTGGCACTGTGAGCAGCTGCCAGGTCGTGCTGAAAAATGAAATCTTCATCTCCATAAAGCTTTTCAGCAGATGGAAGCATGAAGTGCTCCAAAATCTCCTGATAGCTAGCTGCATTGACCCTGCCCTTGATAAAACACAGTGGACCAACACCAGCAGCTGACATGGCACCCCTGACCATCACTGACTGTGGGTACTTGACACTGGACTTCGGGCATTTTGGCATTTCCCTCTCCCCAGTCTTCCTCCAGATTCTGGCACCTTGATTTCCGAATGACATGCAACAGTCCAGTGCTGCTTCTCTGTAGCCCAGGTCAGGCGCTTCTGCCGCTGTTTCTGGTTCAAAAGTGGCTTGACCTGGGGAATGCGGCACCTGTAGCCCATTTCCTGCACACGCCTGTACACGGTGGCTCTGGATGTTTCTACTCCAGACTCAGTCCACTGCTTCCGCAGGTCCCCCAAGGTCTGGAATCGGTCCTTCTCCACAATCTTCCTCAGGGTCCGGTCACCTCTTCTCGTTGTGCAGCGTTTTCTGCCACACTTTTTCCTTCCCACAGACTTCCCACTGAGGTGCCTTGATACAGCACTCTGGGAACAGCCTATTCGTTCAGAAATTTCTTTCTGTGTCTTACCCTCTTGCTTGAGGGTGTCAATGATGGCCTTCTGGACAGCAGTCAGGTCGGCAGTCTTACCCATGATTGCGGTTTTGAGTAATGAACCAGGCTGGGAGTTTTTAAAAGCCTCAGGAATCTTTTGCAGGTGTTTAGAGTTAATTAGTTGATTCAGATGATTAGGTTAATAGCTCGTTTAGAGAACCTTTTCATGATATGCTAATTTTTTGAGATAGGAATTTTGGGTTTTCATGAGCTGTATGCCAAAATCATCAATATTAAAACAATAAAAGGCTTGAACTACTTCAGTTGGTGTGTAATGAATCTAAAATATATGAAAGTCTAATGTTTATCAGTACATTACAGAAAATAATTAACTTTATCACAATATGCTAATTTTTTTAGAAGGACCTGTATATACATATACATATACAGACCAAAAGTTTGGACACACCTTCTCATTCAAGGAGTTTTCTTTATTTTAATGACTATGAAAATTGTAGATTCACACTGAAGGCATCAAAACTATGAATTAACACATGTGGAATTATATACATGACAAAAAAGTGTGAAACAACTGAAAATATGTCATATTCTAGGTTCTTCAAAGTAGCCACCTTTTGCTTTGATTACTGCTTTGCACACTCTTGGCATTCTCTTGATGAGCTTCAAGAGGTAGTCACCTGAAATGGTTTTCACTTCACAGGTGTGCCCTGTCAGGTTTAATAAGTGGGATTTCTTGCCTTATAAATGGGGTTGGGACTATCAGTTGCGTTGTGGAGAAGTCAGGTGGATACACAGCTGATAGTCCTACTGAATAGACTGTTAGAATTTGTATTATGGCAAGAAAAAAGCAGCTAAGTAAAGAAAAAACGAGTGGCCATCATTACTTTAAGAAATGAAGGTCAGTCAGTCCGAAAAATTGGGAAAACTTTGAAAGTGTCCCCAAGTGCAGTCACAAAAACCATCAAGCACTACAAAGAAACTGGCTCACATGCGGACCGCCCCAGGAAAGGAAGACCAAGAGTCACCTCTGCTGCGGAGGATAGGTTTATCCGAGTCACCAGCCGCAGAAATCTCAGGTTAACAGCAGCTCAGATTAGAGACCAGGTCAATGCCACACAGAGTTCTAGCAGCAGACACATCTCTAGAACAACTGTTAAGAGGAGACTGTGTGAATCAAGCCTTCATGGTAGAATATCTGCTAGGAAACCACTGCTAAGGACAGGCAACAAGCAGAAGAGACTTGTTTGGGCTAAAGAACACAAGGAATGGACATTAGACCAGTGAAAATCTGTGCTTTGGTCTGATGAGTCCAAATTTTAAAACTTTGGTTCCAACCACTGTGTCTTTGTGCGGCGCAGAAAAGGTGAACGGACGGACTCTACATGCCTGGTTCCCACCGTGAAGCATGGAGGAGGAGGTGTGATGGTGTGGGGGTGCTTTGCTGGTGACACTGTTGGGGATTTATTCAAAATTGAAGGCATACTGAACCAGCATGGCTACCACAGCATCTTGCAGCGGCATGCTATTCCATCCAGTTTGCGTTTAGTTGGACCATCATTTATTTTTCAACAGGACAATGACCCCAAACACACCTCCAGGCTGTGTAAGGGCTATTTGACCATGAAGGAGAGTGATGGGGTGCTGCGCCAGATGATCTGGCCTCCACAGTCACCGGACCTGAACCCAATCGAGATGGTTTGGGGTGAGCTGGACCGCAGAGTGAAGGCAAAAGGGCCAACAAGTGCTAAGCATCTCTGGGAACTCCTTCAAGACTGTTGGAAGACCATTTCAGGTGACTACCTCTTGAAGCTCATCAAGAGAATGCCAAGAGTGTGCAAAGCAGTAATCAAAGCAAAAGGTGGCTACTTTGAAGAACCTAGAATATTACATATTTTCAGTTGTTTCATACTTTTTTGATAAGTATATAATTCCACATTTGTTAACTCATAGTTTTGATGCCTTCCAGTGTGAATCTACAATAAAGAAAACTGAATGAGGAGGTGTGTCCAAACTTTTGGTCTGTACTATATATATATATATTATATGTTTTTAGCCATAATAAATGTACACATATTATTAAATATTTAGAATATATAATATATTATTGCTTAAACATCAGTAGTAGTTTTCCACATATTATGCATTCATATAATTCAGAAGTATGATTTTATCTCTCTCTCCATATATATATATATATATATATATATATGTAAATAAAGACACTCCAGTTCGTAAAATAGTGAACTCAAACTTTATTCACCCATGTGGTAAGGCAATGTTTCGGCTCAATACCTGAGCCTTTCTCAAGCAAAGATACAGGACAGAGTGACCAGTATATATACATCAGGAAACCAGCAACTGTGCAATTAAATCATTACACCATGTGATCAATTAATCAATCAATATTAAACCAAAATATTTTATTATTCCTGTAAAACCTGATTAAAACATAAAAATGACATATCAGCCATGATTAAGATGTATGAATAAATACAAGTGGATGATGTGCAAAACAATTGTGAAGAAAATTCCAAGTGTAATCATGACAAGTTAATATACATATGATGAGCAGATAAGTAATTAATAAAGTGCCATGTGCAAAAAAATTAACTAAAGGGGAACAATTAGGGGTGAATGTGGATACAAACACACAGAAATATAGTGGAAAATCTGGGGGAGCTGCTCAACCCCTAACACTGTAGCGTGTTTTTCATTGGGGGAGCAGCCCCACCGCATGTGGACCGCAGCAAACGACTATCCCCAGCAAAAAATATTTTGCATACGGTGGAGGATGTCGGCGCGGTCCACATGCACCACAAAGGCATCCTACACAAAACTGAGCATTATGCGGATAAAAATATAATCATAAATCACAGAAAAAATGCACCAAACGGATATGCCACTGACTATACTGGCTAGTCATAAATGCAGATATTAAAAGCTGAGACTTTTGCCAATATATTCCTGTCAGGAAGATATCGGAGCCCAACATGCACCACGTCACGGCTCTCAGCATGGCAAGGGGTCCTACCACTACGCTACCTATGGTGTGAACAGGGTCTGAAGGTGATGTAATCCAGCTCACAGCCAAGCTTCCACACAACCGCCTAGCAGGACAACTAGTGCAATGTGAACAAAGCCAGACTGTGAGCCACACCCATATCAGACCGTGTGATGGAGGCTACCAGGTGCAAAGGAGAGTGTTTGAATGCCAGGTAAAGGCACATACACTACATATAAAACAAGACAAAAAGACAGAAATATAGTGGCAAATCTGGGGGAGCTGCTCAACCCCTAACACTGTAGCGTGTTTTTCATTGGGGGAGCAGCCCCACCGCATGTGGACCGCAGCAAACGACTATCCCCAGCAAAAAGTGCGGGCTCCGATATCTTCCTGACAGGAATATATTGGCAAAAGTCTCAGCTTTTAATATCTGCATTTATGACTAGCCAGTATAGTCAGTGGCATATCCGTTTGGTGCATTTTTTCTGTGATTTATGATTATATTTTCATCCGCACAATGCTCCGTTTTGTGTAGGATGCCTTTGTGGTGCATGTGGACCGCGCCGACATCCTCCACCGTATGCAAAATATTTTTTGCTGGGGATAGTCGTTTGCTGCGGTCCACATGCGGTGGGGCTGCTCCCCCAATGAAAAACACGCTACAGTGTTAGGGGTTGAGCAGCTCCCCCAGATTTGCCACTATATTTCTGTGTTTTTGTCTTGTTTTATATGTAGTGTATGTGCCTTTACCTGGCATTTAAACACTCTCCTTTGCACCTGGGAGCCTCCATCACATGGTCTGATATGGGTGTGGCTTACAGTCTGGCTTTGTTCACATTGCACTAGTTGTCCTGCTAGGCGGTTGTGTGGAAGCTTGGCTGTGAGCTGGATTACATCACCTTCAGACCTTGTTCACACCATAGGTAGCGTAGTGGTAGGACCCCTTGCCATGCTGAGAGCCGTGACGTGGTGCATGTGGGCTCCGATATCTTCCTGACAGGAATATATTGGCAAAAGTCTCAGCTTTTAATATCTGCATTTATGACTAGCCAGTATAGTCAGTGGCATATCCGTTTGGTGCATTTTTTCTGTGATTTGTGAATGTGGATACACCAACTAGGAGCTTTGTGACCTCATGCATAATGGACACCAAATGGCGTGTCTATAACTACACTGCACATGCCTAAGGTTGTGTACATGTTTGTCAAGACGCATGAGCGTCTGTGGAGTTTGCGCACTGTATACTTCTCGCCTCCCACGGCCATATTGGAAATGGCAAAGGATCACACGAGTCCTTGTGCATGCACCGAACACCATGGATATCCAAATGTCTAATTTCACACCGGCCGGGCAGCCAAAGTAATGGTACAATGTAACTAAATATCAGGGCAATAGGAAGAACAGACCACGGAGTTGGATGAATGTCCACCTGTCAAGCGGCATCAGCCTCTCTTCACCGGGTAAATAACAGGCGGAATTCCACATATCACTGCGGGCTCCAACTCCATCATCGCTGTGGATCCAATCCATAAGTCCACAAGGGTTCTCCTCAAAACGTAACATCACAAAATTATAAACATTTCTTTTTGTCATGGCGCAACCTGGGTATGATAGAAAATAAAAGTTATAAAAACTAAGGGGTCGCAGACGTCTCCGGCCAGTGCAGCACACATCCATCCTTCCTCTTGTCCTCCATCAGTATATAATCTATAAAAAAGAAAAGAAATCGTGTTGGTGAAATAATAATAATAAAATATATATAATATTGAATATATATTTTTGCCCTAAAATAACTACCAAATAAGCAAGAGAAGTCGCTATCGCACCTGCAGGGACCGAGGGCAAACCACCATATCACAATACATTCCAAATTTTATAATCCACATTCAGGCCATTGGGCCTAAGACTGTTAAGGGTATGTATCCATTGTAATTATTTTTTCCTAAGAAGATTTTATCTATTCCCTCCTCTTCTGGACATGGGGATGTGGTCAATAATCCAGCACCTTAGATCCCTCTCCGTGTGTTTGAAGTCAGAGAAATGTTTAGAGACAGGTAAGTCAAGATGTATTTTTCTAATAGTGGTACGATGGTTGTTAGGACGAGTTTTTAAATCTGTCGATGTTTCACTCACATACAGCAAATTGCATGGGCATGATAAAACATAAATGACATAATCAGAGTCTCATGTTAAATGGAAACGAATATGATCTGAAATCCCTGAGACTGGATGTACAAAAAGACTGCCTTTACGAATATACCGGCAATTTATGCAACTAAGGCAGGGAAAACAACCCAGTCATCTATGTATCTCCACCACTGCAACAAAAAATAAAATATGTATAGGTTTCAGTAGAAGTACAGAACAGTAGAAGTCTCATATTATTTTTTGTTGTTGTTGCCTGTGCAGCTATTATAGCTGAGTGGTTAAGTGCCTTGCCTCTAATGCAAAAGGTTGTGAGTTTCAATCCCGGCAGAAACTTTTCTGAAATACAGGCTAAATTTGATTTAAATACACTGGCATGTCCCCAAGCACTGACTCCATATATGGACATAGCTATATATGGAGTCGGAGCAGTGACTCCGAAGCCGCAGACTCACACTGAGGGATTCCCTCACTGTACAGTGATCTGCATAGAGATAGAGACTAAATTAGATTTAAATGCACTGACTCGAGCATCGTGCTCGAGCATGCGTGGTGTTCGGCTCAACTCTGCGATGTGCCGAGCATAGCGATGCTCGAGCTGAACTGGTGTTCGGCTGAGCATGCTCGCTGAACACTAATAATTGTAAATAAAATTTTAATTTCTAATACTTGGTTGAAAACCCTTTGTTGGCAATGACTGCTTGAAGTCATGGACATCACCAGACGCTGTGTTTCCTCCTTTTTAATGCTCTGCCAGGCCTTTACTGCAGCGGTTTTCAGATGCTGTTTGTTTGTGGCCTTTCTGTCTGAAGTTTAGTCTTTAACAAGTGAAATGCTCTATTGGGTTCAGATCAGGTGACTGATATATTCCCCTTCTTTGCTTTAATAAACCCCTGAGTTGCTTTGGCTTTCTGTTTTGAGTCATTGTCCATTTGTATTATGAAACACCGACCAATCAGTTTGGCTGCATTTGGCTGGACTTGAGCACACAGTATGTCTCTGAAAACCCCAGAATTCATCCGGCTGCTTCTGTCATCAATAAACACTAGGGACCCAGTGCCACTGGCAGCCATGCATGCCCAAGCCATCACACTGCGTCCGCCGTGTTTTACAGATGATGTGGTATGCTTTGGATCATGAGCTGTACCATGTCTTCACCATACTTTTTTCTTTCCATCATTCTAATAGAGGTTGATCTTGGTTTCATCTGTCCAAAGAATGTTCTTTCAGAAGTGTGCTGGTTTTTAAGTTGTTTTTTAGCCTTCTTATTCTTGAGGCTTATGAGTGGCTTGCACCGTGCAGTAAACCCTCTGTATTTACTTTCATGCAGTCTCCTCTTTATGGTAGATTTGGATAGTGATACCCCTATATCCTGGAGAGTGTGGTTCACTTGGTTGGCTGTTGTGAAGGGGCTTCTCTTCACCATGGTAATTATTCTGCGATCACACACCACTGTTGTCTTCCGTGGGCTTCCAGGTCTTTTTGCATTGTTGAGGTCACCAGTGCTTTCTTTCTCAGGATATACAAAACTGTAGATTTTTCCACTCCTATTAGTGTAGCAATTTTTCAGATGTGTTTTTTTCTGTTTTCCCAGATGAAGGATGACTTGTTTCACCTGCTTGGAGAGCTCATTTGACCGCATGTTTACTTCTCAGAAAAAACTTTAAAATGCAAGCATTTCTCAGAAAAAACACACCTCAAATCAACCCCATGCCTTTTATGTGCTTAATTGAGAATGAAATAATGAAGGAATTGCCAACACCTGCCCATGAAACAGACTTTGAGTCAATTGTCCATCTACTTTTGGTCCCTTTAAAAACAGGGTGCCACATGTAAAGGTGCTGAAACTCCTAAACTATTCATCCAATTGTAATGTGATGCCCTCGAATGAAAGCTAAGTCTGGATTTTATGTCCATGTCCATTATATAACTATAACTTGAATATGTTTTAGTAAACAGGTAGTAAAAACAAAATTTGTGTCAGTGTCCAAATATATATGGACCTAACTGTAAATACATTGGGAGACTCTGGTTTGTGCTGGATTACATTGTACATTAAACCACTAGCATGTTATACTGTTGGGGTTTAGTATACTGGACATACTGCATTCAAAAAGTGTCCATTGTAGCATATGATATAAAGAGAAAGCACATGCTGTATGTAAGTTACTAGAGACCAGAGGCATCTGATGCATGAGCAGTAAAGGGGTTTATACCAATCTCAGCTTCATCTGCATACTGAGCATAGGCAGGGGTGCACCACCGATGAGGCCAGGTGAGGCGATCGCCTCAGGCAGCACCAAGTAGGGGCAAGAGGGGGGCAGCGAAAGGGTGCTTTTATTGTGGCAAAGGGGTTAGGTCAAGCAATTGGCATGGGGGGGGGGGGCATTTCAGTTTTCACCTCAGGAAGCAGAAATGCTAGGTGCAGCCCTGGACATAGGCTGGATGCTGCTGGACTCTTCTCTGGACTCTTCTCCTCCTGTAATTTAATATTGTTTTCATGCCTTATAGAACATTTTGACAGGGTCATGTTGAGAAAGCTATTCTCCAGCAGTGTAAACACATGCTGCTGGGTTTGTGTACAAAAAGCTGGTGACAGTTTCCCTAAAACATTTCATGACCTATATGAGTTATATCTTTTGGTGGTATTTTATTGCTGCTGACATTTTTACTTTTTTTGTTATTAATCAAAATGTAACGATTTTTTTGCAAAAAAATGACATTTTTCACTTTCAGCTGTAAAATTTTGCAAAAAAAACGACATCCATATATAAATTTATTGTTCTACATGTCTTTGATTAAAAAAAAATGGTTTGGGTAAAAGTTATAGCATTTACAAACTATGGTACAAAAATGTGAATTTCCGCTTTTTGAAACAGCTCTGACTTTCTGAGCACCTGTCATGATTCCTGAGGTTCTACAATGCCCAAACAGTAGAAAACCCCCACAAATGACCCCATTTCGGAAAGTAGACACCCTAAGGTATTCGCTGATGGGCATAGTGAGTTCATAGAACTTTTTATTTTTTGTCACAAGTTAGCGGAAAATGATGATGATTTATTTTTTTTTATTTTTTCTTACAAAGTCTCATATTCCACTAACTTGCGACAAAAAATAAAAAATTCTAGGAACTCACCATGCCCCTCACAGAATACCTTGGGGTGTCTTCTTTCCAAAATGGGGTCACTTGTGGCGTAGTTATACTGCCCTGGCAATTTAGGGGCCCAAATGTGTGAGAAGAACTTTGCAATCAAAATGTGTAAAAAATGACCGGTGAAATCCAAAAGGTGCACTTTGGAATATGTGCCCCTTTGCCCACCTTGGCAGCAAAAAAGTGTGACACATCTGGTATCGCCGTACTCAGGAGAAGTTGGGGAATGTGTTTTGGGGTGTCATTTTACATATACCCATGCTGGGTGAGAAAAATATCTTGGTCAAATGCCAACTTTGTATAAAAAAATGGGAAAAGTTGTCTTTTGCCAAGATATTTCTCTCATCCAGCATGGGTATATGTAAAATGACACCCCAAAACACATTCCCCAACTTCTCCTGAGTACGGCGATACCAGATGTGTCACACTTTTTTGCTGCCAAGGTGGGCAAAGGGGCACATATTCCAAAGTGCACCTTTCAGATTTTGCAGGCCATTTTTTACACATTTTGATTGCAAGGTACTTCTCACACATTTGGGCCCCTAAATTGCCAGGGCAGTATAACTACGCCACAAGTGACCCCATTTTGGAAAGAAGACACCCCAAGGTATTCCGTGAGGGGCATGGCGAGTTCCTATAATTTTTTATTTTTTGTCACAAGTTAGCGGAAAATGATGATTTTTTTTTTTCTCTTTTTTCCTTACAAAGTCTCATATTCCACTAACTTGCGACAAAAAATAAAAAATTCTAGGAACTCGCCATGCCCCTCACGGAATACCTTGGGGTGTCTTCTTTCCAAAATGGGGTCACTTGTGGCGTAGTTATACTGCCCTGGCAATTTAGGGGCCCATATGTGTGAGAAGTACTTTGCAATCAAAATCTGTAAAAAATGACCGGTGAAATCCGGAAGGTGCACTATGGAATATGTGCCCCTTTGCCCACCTTGGCATCAAAAAAGTGTCACACATGTGGTATCGCCGTACTCAGGAGAAGTTGGGCAATGTGTTTTGGGGGGTCATTTTACATATACCCATGCTGGGTGAGAGAAATATCTTGGCAAAAGACAACTTTTCCCATTTTTTTATACAAAGTTGGCATTTGACCAAGATATTTTTCTCACCCAGCATGGGTATATGTAAAATGACACCCCAAAACACATTCCCCAACTTCTCTTGAGTACGGCGATACCACATGTGTGACACTTTTTTGCAGCCTAGATGCGCAAAGGGGCCCAAATTCCTTTTAGGAGGGCATTTTTAGACATTTGGATCCCAGACTTCTTCTCACACTTTCGGGCCCCTAAAAAGCCAGGGCAGTATAAATACCCCACATGTGACCCCACTTTGGAAAGAAGACACCCCAAGGTATTCAATGAGGGGCATGGCGAGTTCCTAGAATTTTTTTTTTTTTGCATAAGTTAGCGGATATTGATTTTTTTTTTGTTTTTTTTCTCACAAAGTCTCACTTTCCGCTAACTTAGGACAAAAATTTCAATCTTTCATGGACTCAATATGCCCCTCACGGAATACCTTGGGGTGTCTTCTTTCCGAAATGGGGTCACATGTGGGGTATTTATACTGCCCTGGCTTTTTAGGGGCCCTAAAGCGTGAGAAGAAGTCTGGAATATAAATGTCTAAAAATGTTTACGCATTTGGATTCCGTGAGGGGTATGGTGAGTTCATGGGAGATTTTATTTTTTGACACAAGTTAGTAGAATATGAGACTTTGTAAGAAAAAACAAAAACAAAACAAAAAAGATTTCCGCTAACTTGTGCCAAAAAAAATGTCTGAGTGGAGCCTTACCAGGGGGGGGGGGGGTGATCAATGACAAGGGGGTGATCAATGACAGGGGGGTGATCAATGACAGGGGGGTGATCAATGACAGGGGGGTGATCACCCATATAGACTCCCTGATCACCCCCCTGTCACTGATCACCCCCCTGGTAAGGCTCCATTCAGACGTCCGTATAATTTTTACGGATCCATGGATCGGATCCGCAAAACACATGCGGACGTCTGAATGGAGCCTTACAGGGGGGTTATCAATGACAGGGGGTGATCAGGGTGATCACCCCCCTGTCACTGATCACCCCCCCTGTAAGGCTCCATTCAGACATCCGCATGATTTTTTTGGATCCATGGATACATGGATCGGATCCACAAAACACATGCGGACGTCTGAATGGAGCCTTACAGGGGGGTTATCAATGACAGGGGGTGATCAGGGTGATCACCCCCCTGTCACTGATCACCCCCCCTGTAAGGATCCATTCAGACATCCGCATGATTTTTTACGGATCCATGGATACATGGATCGGATCCACAAAACACATGCGGACGTCTGAATGGAGCCTTACAGGGGGGTTATCAATGACAGGGGGTGATCAGGGTGATCACCCCCCTGTCACTGATCACCCCCCCTGTAAGGCTCCATTCAGACATCCGCATGATTTTTACAGATACATGGATCGGATCCACAAAACACATGCGGACGTCTGAATGGAGCCTTACAGGGGGGTTATCAATGACAGGGGGTGATCAGGGTGATCACCCCCCTGTCACTGATCACCCCCTGTAAGGATCCATTCAGACATCCGCATGATTTTTTTACGGATCCATGGATACATGGATCGGATCCACTAAACACATGCGGACGTCTGAATGGAGCCTTACAGGGGGGTTATCAATGACAGGGGGTGATCAGGGTGATCACCCCCCTGTCACTGATCACTCCCCCTGTAAGGATCCATTCAGACATCCGCATGATTTTTTACGGATCCATGGATACATGGATCGGATCCACAAAACACATGCGGACGTCTGAATGGAGCCTTACAGGGGGGTTATCAATGACAGGGGGTGATCAGGGTGATCAGGGTGATCACCCCCCTGTCACTGATCACCCCCCCTGTAAGGCTCCATTCAGACATCCGCATGATTTTTTACGGATCCATGGATCGGATCCACAAAACACATGCGGACGTCTGAATGGAGCCTTACAGGGGGGTGATCAATGACAGGGGGGTGATCAGGGAGTGTATATGGGTGATCACCCGCCTGTCATTGATCACCCCCTGTAAGGCTCCATTCAGAAGTCCGCATGTGTTTTGCGGATCCGATCCATGTATCCATGGATCCGTAAAAATCATGCGGACGTCTAAATGGAGCCTTACAGGGGGGTGATCAATGACAGGGGGTGATCAGGGAGTGTATATGGGTGATCACCCGCCTGTCATTGATCACCCCCCTGTAAGGCTCCATTCAGACGTCCGCATGATTTTTACGGATCCATGGATACATGGATCGGATCCACAAAACACATGCGGATGTCTGAATGGAGCCTTACAGGGGGGTTATCAATGACAGGGGGGTGATCAGGGAGTGTATATGGGTGATCACCCGCCTATCATTGATCACCCCCTGTAAGGCTCCATTCAGACGTCCGCATGTGTTTTGCGGATCCGATCCATGTATCCATGGATCCGTAAAAATCATGCGGACGTCTGAATGGAGCCTTACAGGGGGGTGATCAATGACAGGGGGTGATCAGGGAGTGTATATGGGTGATCACCCGCCTGTCATTGATCACCCCCCTGTAAGGCTCCATTCAGACGTCCGTATGCTTTTTGCGGATCCAATCCATGTATCCGTGGATCCGTAAAAATCATACGGATGTCTGAACGGAGCCTGACAGGGGGGTGATCAATGACAGGGCGGTGATCAATGACAGGGGGGTGATCAGGGAGTTTATATGGGGTGATCATGGGTGATCAGGGGTTTATAAGGGGTTAATAAGTGACGGGGGGGGGGGGTGTAGTGTAGTGTGGTGTTTGGTGCGACTGTACTGACCTACCTGAGTCCTCTGGTGGTCGATCCTAACAAAAGGGACCACCAGAGGACCAAGTAGGAGGTATATTAGACGCTGTTATAAAAACAGCATCTAACATACCTGTTAGGGGTTAAAAAATTCGGATCTCCAGCCTGCCAGCGAGCGATCGCCGCTGGCAGGCTGGAGATCCACTCGCTTACCTTCCGTTCCTGTGAGCGCGCGCGCCTGTGTGCGCGCGTTCACAGGAAATCCCGGCCCTCGCGAGATGACGCGTATATGCGTGACTCTGCGCAGGGCCGCCACCTCCGGACCGCACATCTGCGTTAGGCGGTCCGGAGGTGGTTAATGTGCGTGAAAAACGCATCAAGACTGATTGCACCCGTGTGGAAAAATCTGAAACACCGAACGCAATTGCAGACAAAACTGAACTTGCTTGTCAAATGGTGTGAATTTTACTGAACGCATCCTGACACAATCCGTATCGTTCGTGTCAAAGAGGTCTTATAGACTATGGTATTAGTGCACATTCCATTAGCAATGTCTTCACTTTCCTTATTGTACCTCTTGGTGACAGATTGTTGACGGCTAAACATGCCTCTACAATGCACTCAAAGATATTTTACCCAGTTGACAGATTTTGAGGAGGGGGATGCGCATCACTGGACTGAGAGAAGCAAAATGATCATTTTGACTAATTGCTCGCCTTCTAGACCATTCTGACCTAGCTGTTAGGAGGTGTTGGGAGTAGTGGTTATGTTAGGGCACACACACAGCAAACAGGATCCATACAGCCTAGACAGACCACCAGTAGAGAGGTGTCATGGGTGAAGTTGCAGGAGCATATAGGTGAGCCCTATAAAACCCTAAGAGCTCTCCCTGACTGCTAAGCACATGCAAGGGTCTCAATGGTAGACGATTGCATGCCCACGTACCTAAGACTGTGTGACCCCTGAAAACCCTATAATAATGAGGGGACACGACCACCGGCTCCCGGCACTTAATATGGACGGAGTCAGGGTCACCTAGAATCAAGCCAGCAAGGAAACACAATAAAGGAAAAGACTTATCTGAGCAAACAGCAGCAGCAGCCTCCAGCAGTGAACACTTCATCCAGGAAGTAGTATAAACCGCAAAGCGAGGCAGTATGGGAGGGAATATAAAGGAAGACAATTAGTCTAAATAAGTGACACCTGGCAGAAGCAAAGGAGATGACAAAGTGAAACCAAAACAAAGAACGTCATACAAGAGGTAGAGAAGAACGTCTGTCAGACCTTCTCACAATACTAGCGGTGACAGTACCCCTCCCTCTATGGGTGGACTCCGGACACTCAGAACCCACCTTCTCAGGATCAGACCTATGGAAAGCCCTTATGAGACGAGTGGCCTTAATGTCCGCCACTGGGACCCACATCCTCTCCTCAGGACCATAACCCTCCCAATGAATGAGGTACTGAAGAGAACCGCGTATAATGCGAGAATCCACAATCCTAGAGACCTGAAATTCAAGATTACCATCAACAAAAGTCAGAGGAGGAGGCAAAGAGGAGGGTACAGTTGGTTGGACATAAGGTTTTAATAGGCACCTGTGAAAAACATTATGGATATACCAAGTCTGAGGAAGATCAAGACGGAAGGCAACGGGATTGATGACGGACAAGATCTTGTAAGGCCCAATAAACTTAGGACCCAACTTCCAGGGGGGAACCTTTAGTTTGATATTCTTTGTAGACAACCACACCAGATCACCCACACGTCTCTTATGCGCCACACGCTTATATCTCTCAGTCATCCTCTTCAGATTACCCTGAATCTTTTGCCAAATAAATGACAAAGACGAGGAAAATCTTCCCTCATCAGGTAAACCAGAAGACCCCTCTCCAGAGAATGTCCCAAACTGCGGATGAAACCCATATGCACCAAAAAATGGTGACTGATCAGAGGACTCCTGGCGTTGGTTATTTAAAGCAAACTCAGCAAGGGACAATAAAGAATACCAATCCTCCTGATTCTCCGCCACAAAACAGCGCAGATATGTCTCCAGATTCTGATTGACGCGTTCGGTCAGACCATTCGACTGCGGGTGAAAAGCAGAAGAGAACGACAACCGAACCCCCAAGCGAGAACAGAAGGCCTTCCAGAATCTGGAAACAAATTGCATGCCCCTATCAGAAACGATGTCTGAAGGAATGCCATGCAATTTAACAATGTGATTAACAAACACTTGCGCCAGCGTCTTAGCATTGGGTAACCCAGGAAAGGGAATGAAATGCGACATTTTGCTAAAACGGTCCACCACCACCAGAATCACAGTCTTCCCCGAGGAACGAAGCAGGTCCGTAATGAAATACATGGACAGATGCGTCCAAGGACGGGAAGGAATGGGTAACGAGAGGAGAGAACCCGATGGCCGTGAATGAGGGACCTTGGCACGAGCGCAGGTCTCGCAGGCTGCCACAAAACCCTCAACCATCTTAAGAAGAGCCCGCCACCAGAATCTCTGAGCAATGAGATCCACTGTGGCTCTACTCCCCAGGTGTCCAGCAAGGACAGTATCGTGGTGCTCCTTAAAAACCTTGTGTCATAAAGCGAGAGGCACAAACAACCTCCCAGGAGGACAAAGATCAGGAGCCTCTGCCTGGGCTGCCTGAACCTCTGCCTCCAAATCAGGATAAAGAGCAGAGACGACCACCCCATCAGCCAAAATGGGACCGGGGTCTTCAAAGTCCCTCCCCTACCGGAAAACAATGTGACAGGGCATCCACCTTCACATTTTTAACCCCAGGACGGAACGTAACAACAAAATTAAACCTAGAAAAGAACAAAGACCATCTGGCCTGTCTCGGGTTCAGACACTTGGCCGATTCCAAGTAGGCCAGATTTTTATGGTCGGTAAACACGGTAATAGGGTGTCTGGCTCCCTCCAACCAATGGCGCCATTCCTCAAAAGCTAATTTGATGGCCAATAACTTCCTATCTCTCATATCGTAATTTCTCTCTGCAGAGGAGAGTTTCCTTGAGAAAAAGGCACACGGTCGCCATTTGGCAGGAGAGGGACCCTGAGATAAGACCGCACCCACACCCACCTCAGAAGCATCCACGTCAACAATAAAAGGTAGAGAGACATCAGGTTGTACCGAAATGGGAGCGGAAGCAAAACACTCTTTAATACTAGAAAAGGCTTTAAGCGCATCTACCGACCACGAGGAAAAATCCACCCCCTTTTTAGTCATATCAGTGAGTGGCTTAACAACAGAGGAATAATTCAAAATGAACTTTCTATAATAATTGGCAAAACCCAAAAACCGCATCAGCGCCTTCTGATTCTCAGGAAGCTCCCAACCAAGCACAGAGCGGACCATCTCAGGGTCCAACCGAAAACCAGAAGCGGAGAGAAGAAAACCAAGAAATTGAATCTCCGTAACTGCAAACACACATTTTTCCAGTTTAGCGTACAATTTATTCTCCTGCAGAATCAGCAAGACCTGATATAGGTGATCCCAATGAGTCTTGAAATCAGGAGAAAAAATCTAAATGTCATCTAGATACACCAGTACAAATTTCCCCATTAAATGATAAAAAATGCTGTTCACAAAATGTTGGAAGACGGCCGGAGCATTCATCAAACCAAAGGGCATAACCAAATTCTCAAAATGACCCTCAGGGGTATTGAAGGCCGTCTTCCATTTGTCCCCTTCCCTGACCCTGACTAGGTATACCCCTCTTAAATCCAACTTAGAAAAAACTTTAGCCCCAACAATCTGGTTAAACAGGTCCGGGATCAGAGGAAGCGGATATGGGTCACGAATCGTGATACGGTTAAGCTCCCTAAAATCCAGACATGGTCTTAACCCCTTAAGGACTTAGGACGTACCGGTACGGCATGGTTTCCGAGTCCTTAAGGACCCATGACGTACCGGCACGTCATGTGTTGTTCCGATCACCGCCGCCTGGAACCCGGTGCCTGCTCACCTTGGCTAAACGGCAGGCACCTTGGCTAAATGCGCAGGGGGGGGGGCCCGTGACCCCCCCCCCCCCCGTGTCGGCGATCGCTGCAAGCCGCAGGTCAATTCAGACCTGCCGTTTGCGGCTTTTACCTGCGGTTGCGGCGGTGATCGGGGGTGCCATCGAATCCCCATGCGGCTGTAGGGGGGACCCGATGGCATGGAAGGCAGCACGATGCCTAAGGAAGGCATCGCGCTGCCTTCCGGTGACGAGCCTGTGAGATCCAGCCCCCTGGATCTCACAGGCCGGAAGCTGTATGAGTAATACACACAGTATTACTCATACAGCAAATGCATTCCAATACAGAAGTATTGGAATGCATTGTAAAGGATTAGACCCCCAAAATGGGACAAAAAATAAAGTGAAAAAAAAAGTTTTCTCCCAATTTTTTTTTTAAGTTTCAAGTAAAATAAACAAAAACGTAATTTTCCCCAAAAAAAGTAAAAAAAAATTGGTAAAAGATAGGGAAAAAAAATAATACATATTAGGTATCGCCGCGTCCGTATCGACCGGCTCTATAAAAATATCACTTGACCTAACCCCTCAGATGAACACCATAAAAAATGTAAAATAAAAACTGTGCTAAATAAAAAAAAAATTGTCACCTTACATCACAAAAGTGTAATAGCAAGCGATCAAAAAATCACACGCACCCCAAAATAGTGCCAATAAAACAGTCATCTCACCCTACCCAAGGTAATCGCCCAAAAACTGAAAAAATTATGGCTTTTAGACTATGGAAACACTAAAACATGATTTTGTTTGCTTCAAAAAAGAAATCATTGTGTAAAACTTACATAAATAAATAAAAAAGTATACATATTAGGTATCGTCGCATCCGTGACAACCTGGTCTATAAAAATATCACATGATCTAACCTTTCAGATGAATGTTGTAAAAAACAAAGAATAAAAACGGTGCCAAAACAGCTATTTCTTGTTATCTTGCCTAAAAGTGTAATACAGGTCCTTCTAAAAAAATTAGCATATTGTGATAAAGTTCATTATTTTCTGTAATGTACTGATAAACATTAGACTTTCATATATTTTAGATTCATTACACACCAACTGAAGTAGTTCAAGCCTTTTATTGTTTTAATATTGATGATTTTGGCATACAGCTCATGAAAACCCAAATTTCCTATCTAAAAAAATTAGCATATTTCATCCGACCAATAAAAGAAAAGTGTTTTTAATACAAAAAAAGTCAACCTTCAAATAATTATGTTCAGTTATGCACTCAATACTTGGTCGGGAATCCTTTTGCAGAAATGACTGCTTCAATGCGGCGTGGCATGGAGGCAATCAGCCTGTGGCACTGCTGAGGTGTTATGGAGGCCCAGGATGCTTCGATAGCGGCCTTAAGCTCATCCAGAGTGTTGGGTCTTGCGTCTCTCAACTTTCTCTTCCCAATATCCCACAGATTCTCTATGGGGTTCAGGTCAGGAGAGTTGGCAGGCCAATTGAGCACAGTAATACCATGGTCAGTAAACCATTTACCAGTGGTTTTGGCACTGTGAGCAGCTGCCAGGTCGTGCTGAAAAATGAAATCTTCATCTCCATAAAGCTTTTCAGCAGATGGAAGCATGAAGTGCTCCAAAATCTCCTGATAGCTAGCTGCATTGACCCTGCCCTTGATAAAACACAGTGGACCAACACCAGCAGCTGACATGGCACCCCTGACCATCACTGACTGTGGGTACTTGACACTGGACTTCGGGCATTTTGGCATTTCCCTCTCCCCAGTCTTCCTCCAGATTGTGGCACATTGATTTCCGAATGACATGCAACAGTCCAGTGCAGCTTCTCTGTAGCCCAGGTCAGGCGCTTCTGCCGCTGTTTCTGGTTCAAAAGTGGCTTGACCTGGGGAATGCGGCACCTGTAGCCCATTTCCTGCACACGCCTGTACACGGTGGCTCTGGATGTTTCTACTCCAGACTCAGTCCACTGCTTCCGCAGGTCCCCCAAGGTCTGGAATCGGTCCTTCTCCACAATCTTCCCCAGGGTCCGGTCACCTCTTCTCATTGTGCAGCGTTTTCTGCCACACTTTTTCCTTCCCCCAGACTTCCCACTGAGGTGCCTTGATACAGCACTCTGGGAACAGCCTATTCGTTCAGAAATTTCTTTGTGTCTTACCCTCTTGCTTGAGGGTGTCAATGATGGCCTTCTGGACAGCAGTCAGGTCGGCAGTCTTACCCATGATTGCGGTTTTGAGTAATGAACCAGGCTGAGAGTTTTTAAAAGCCTCAGGAATCTTTTGCACGTGTTTAGAGTTAATTAGTTGATTCAGATGATTAGGTTAATAGCTCGTTTAGAGAACCTTTTCATGATATGCTAATTTTTTGAGATAGGAATTTTGGGTTTTCATGAGCTGTATGCCAAAATCATCAATATTAAAACAATAAAAGGCTTGAACTACTTCAGTTGGTGTGTAATGAATCTAAAATATATGAAAGTCTAATGTTTATCAGTACATTACAGAAAATAATGAACTTTATCACAATATGCAAATTTTTTTAGAAGGACCTGTATAGAGCAACCAAAAATCATATGTACCCTAAACTAGTACCAACAATACTGCCACCATATCCCGTAGTTTCTAAAATGGGGCCAATTTTTTGGGAGTTTCTACTCTAGGAGTGCATCAGGGGGGCTTCAAATAGGACATGGTGTCAAAAAAAAACAGTCCAGCAAAATCTGCCTTCCAAAAACCGTATGGCATTCCTTTCCTTCTGCGCTCTGCCGTGTGCCCGTACAGCGGTTTACGACCACATATGGGGTGTTTCTGTAAACTACAAAATCTGGGCCATAAATATTGAGTTTGGTTTGGCTGTTAACCCTTGCATTGTAACTGGAAAAAAATTATAAAAATGGAAAATCTGCCAAAAAAGTGAAATTTTGAAATTGTATCTCTATATTCCAATAATTCTTGTGGAACACATAAAGGGTTAACAAAGTTTGTAAAATCAGTTTTGAATACCTTGAGGGGTGTAGTTTCTTAGATGGGGTCACTTTTATGGAGTTTATACTCTAGGGGTGCATCAGGGGGGCTTCAAATGGTACATGGTGTACAGGGGCGTAACTAGAAGTGACTGGGCCCCACAGCAAATATTTGTAAGGGCCCCCCTCAGCGCGCTTCGCACCTCCCTCCTCCTGTGTAAACCCCACTCCTTTGGCACAGTGTAGCGGTATACTGTATATTGTGTGGCACAGTATAGAGGTATACTGTATATTGTGTGGCACAGTGTAGCGGTATACTGTATATTGTGTGGCACAGTGTAGAGGTATATTGTGAGGCACAGTGTAGCGGTATACTGTATATTGTGTGGCACAGTGTAGAGGTATATTGTGAGGCACAGTAGCGGTATACTGTATATTGTGTGGCACAGTGTAGCGTTATATTGTGAGGCACAGTGTAGAGGTATACTGTATATTGTGTGGCACAGTGTAGCGGTATACTGTATATTGTGGGGCACAGTGTAGAGGTATACTGTATATTGTGTGGCACAGTAGCAGTATACTGTATATTGTGTGGCACAGTGTAGAGGTATACTGTATATTGTGGGGCACAGTGTAGCAGTATACTGTACATTGTGGGGCACAGTATAGAGGTATACTGTACATTGTGGGGCACAGTATAGAGGTATACTGTATATTGTGGGGCACAGTGTAGGCTATATGTGCATAACATAAACATACTCCACATGAACACTTACAGTTACTTGGCTTGGCCCTTGGGGATCTCGGACGCCACTTCCACACTTTGGCCGGGGGCTCGGCGGAGCTGATGTTGTGTTTTATCCTAATGAGAAAGATTTTATAATAAGGATTTGGAGAAGGGGCAGAGGGATAGCAGAGCAGGGAGAGGCCGGTGCTGCTACTAGGGGGTCATACCATGGGACAGTAATAAAACCCACCATAATGCCCCCCCCCAGTAGTAATAATTCTCCTTATAATGTGACAGTGCAAAAATACCCCCTTGTAATGCCCCCAGTTGAGCTAATGTCCCCATAGTGCCTCCATAATGTGCCAGTATAAAATACCCCTATATAGTGCCCCCAGTAAATTCCCCCATAGTGCTCCTCTCCCCCCTTCCTGCTAGTGCCCCCCAAAATGTACCAGTATAAAATGCCCCATATATAGTGCCCCAGTAGATGCCCCTCAGTGTCCGGCCTCTGATAGGCTGCCGGCCTAGTGTCCCCCATAATGCCCCCCAATAATGTGCCAGTAAGTGCCCCCCATCATGTGCCAGTATCAAGTGCCTCTCCCCCCCCACATGTCCCAGTATCATAGTGCCATCTCCCCCCATGTGCCAGTATCAAGTGCCTCTCTCCTTCCCACCCCCTATGTGCCAGTATCAAGTGCCTCTCTCTTCCCCCCATGTGCCAGTATCATAGTGCCATCTCCCCCGCAAAAAAGTGCCAGTATTAAGTGCCTCTCCCCCCATGTGCCAGTATCATAGTGCCATCTCCCCCCCCCCACACTAAAAAGTGCCAATATCAAGTGCCTCTCTCCCTCCCCCCTCCCCATGTGCCAGTATCAGGTGCCTCCCCCCCCATGTGCCAGTATCAAGTGCCAACCCCCCCTCTCCCCTCCAGGTGCCAGTATCAGGTGCCTCCCCCCCCCCCTATGTCCCAGTATCATAGTGCCATCTTCCCCCCCCCCCACCACCACAAAAAAAGTGCCAGTATCAAGTGCCTCTCTCCCTCCCCCCCCATGCCAGTATCAGGTGCCTCTCTCCCTCCCCCCCCATGCCAGTATCAGGTGCCAACCCCACTCCCCCCCATGTGCCAGTATCAGGTGCCTCTTCCCCCCCCATGTGCCAGTATCAGGTGCCAACCCCCCTCCCCCCCCCAGGTGCCAGTATCAGATGCCAACACCCCTCCCCCCATGTGCCAGTATCAGGTGCCACTGCCAGTATCAGGTGCCTCCCGCTCCCCCATGGCAGTAACAGTCGGGTATTAAAAAAATAAAATAAACACTTCTACTTACCTCCATGTCAGCGATGCGATGCAGCCTCTTCCTGTGTCCCGCCCTGTATGTCCTTATATGGACTCAGTGCTTGTATTTAAGAAAAGAGTCTGCTGGGATTCGAACCCACGACCTTCTGCTTCAGAGGCAGAGCAGCTAACCACTAGACCATACCAGCTGCCTTGATGCTGGCTGAAAAAATATGAGACTTCTACTGTTATAGCTGGCTAAGTGTACATCTATACACATGGCAGCTGCTCATTTATAGAGATGTAGCAGAGCTGAATGTGCTGAGACAGCTGTCATATACAGATATAGCAGTATCTCAGATATATCTCTATATGACAGCTGTTCCAGCACACTCAGCTCTGCTATATCTCTATATATGATAGCTGCCCCAGCAAACCCAGCTCTGCTACATCTATGCATATGACAGCTGCCCAAACACACCCAGCACTACTATATCTCTATATGACAGCTGTCCCAGCACACTCAGCTCTGCTATATCTATATATGTCTATATATACAGATATAGCAGTGCTAGGTGTGTTTGGGCAGCTGTCATGTGTATAGATGTATTTTTTTTTCCAGTCAGTTGTAATGCAGCCTTTATGGCTGTGAGGGTAAATGCTTTGCCACTGATAGATTGGAGGTTGTGGGTTCGAATCCCAGACCAGGAGACTTTAGCAGACAGTAAGATTAGATCACACTAGCGGCTGCTGTGAAGGGGCCCTGAACACGATATTTAACTAACTTGAAAATAAACTGTCACACACGCTGCTGGGGCGCCGGGCCCCCTTGGCAGCCCGGGCCCCGAAGCAGCTGCTTCCCCTGCTTCCCCGGTAGTTACGCCACTGATGGTGTAAATAAAAACAGTCCAGCAAAACCTGCCTTCCAAAAGCCGTATGGCATTCCTTTCCTTCTGCGCCCTGCCGTGTGCCCGTACAGTGGTTTACGACCACATATGGGGTGTTTCTGTAAACTACAGAATATGGGCCATAAATATTGAGTTTGGTTTGGCTGTTAACCATTGCTTTGTAACTGGAAAAAAATATTAAATGGAAAATCTGCCAATAAAGTGAAATTTTGAAATTGTATCTCTATTTTCCATTAATTCTTGTGGAACACCTAAAGGGTGTAAAATCTGTTTTGAATACCTTGAACTGTGTAGTTTATAGAATGGGTCATTTTTGGGTGGTTTCTATTATGTAAGCCTCGCAAAGGGACTTCAGACCTGAACTAGTCCCTAAAAATTGGGTTTTTGAAAATTTCTGAAAAATTTCAAGATTTGCTTCTAAACTTCTATGCCTTGTAACATCCCCAAAAAATTAAATATCATTCCTAAAATGATCCAAACATGAAGTAGACATATGGGGAATATAAAGTAATAACTATTTTTGGAGGTATTACTAGGTATTATAGAAGTAGAGAAATTGAAACTTGGAAATTAGCAATTTTTTAAGATTTTTTGCTAAATTTGGTATTTTTTATAAATAATTTTTTATTTATTTTTTTACTTCATTTTACCAGTTTCATGAAGTACAATATGTGACGAAAAAACAATCTCAGAATGGTCTGGATAAGTCAAAAGTTTGCGTTTTAAAGTTAGCATCACTTAAAGTGTCACTGGTCAGATTTGCAAAAAATGGCCGGGTCTTTAAGGTGAAATAGGGTTGAGTCCTTAAGGGGTTAAAGAAGCATCTTTTTTCTTAACAAAAAGAAAAACAGCGGCAACAGGTGACTTCGAGGGTTGGATGTGTCCCTTTCTCAGGCTCTCAGAGATATAAGTACGCATAGTGACTCTTTCAGGTTGGGAGAGATTGTATAAATGTGATTTTGGCAGCTTGGAGCCTGGGATGAGATTAATAGGGCAGTCGTACTCCCAGTGAGGGGGCAACTCCTGGACACCACTCTCAGAAAACACATCAGAAAATTCAGAGAAGAAAAGATGGCACAGTCTTGGTAGAAACCTCTGAAAGAGACGCCGTGAGGCAATTCTCTCTGCAAAACTCACTCCAACCATTTATTTGCCTTGCTTGCCAATCAATGTTGGCAATGTTTAGTGAGCCAGAGTAGCCCCAACACTAGAGTAGGTAATCCGCTTAAGACGAAACATGACATATCCTCAACATGAGCGTCACCCACAGTCAAATGGATATTGTGGACTATGCCCTTTAACGATCTTTGAGAAAGTGGAGCGGAATCGATAGCAAAAACAGGTATATCCTTTTCCAAAGTGCACACCTGGAAACCATGCGTTGCTGCAAATTGATTATCAATGAGATTGACAGCTGCTCCACTATCTACAAAAATCTCACAGTGTTCTTGCTGTCTAGCGCCACCCTAGCAGGTAGGAGAAAACGGGAACTACAAGCAAACGGCAAACCTTCAATTTCCGCATCAACCTTGCCAATAGTAGTAAATGGAAAGTTTTTAGAGGTTTTCTTTTCTTTTTCTTTTTCTTTTCCTTTTTTTATTACCCTCAGAAATTCCATGAATCTCCTAGAGGGGCAAACATTAGCCAAATGATTTATACCCCCACAACAGAAACAAACCCTCCTCTGAGAGCTGAATCCTTTACTATCAGAGGCAAGTAAACCCAGCTGCATGGCCTCCTCATCAGAGGGGATTGAGACAAACCTAGACCCCTGCACACTGAATGAGACAGCCCCACTGTCTTTGGGCTGAATATGACAGGAAAGAGTAATCTCCTCTCTCTCTCTAAGACGCCTGTCAATACGAACAGCTAGAGACATGGCAGACTCTAATGACACTGGTCTCTCATGAAAAGCAAATGCATCTTTCAATCTTTCCAAAAGCCCATGGCAAGATTGACTTCGGAGTGCAGCATCATTCCAACCAGTATCAGCTGCCCATCTCCGAAATTCAGAACAATATATCTCTGCGGACTGTTTACCCTGGCATAAAAGATGCAGTTTAGATTTAGCCAGAGCAATACGATCCGGGTCATCATATATCTGCCCCAGGGCTACAAAAAATTAATCCACCGATCGGAGGGGCCGTGCCCCCACCGGCAGCGAAAAGGCCCGAGACTGAGCATAATCCCTGAGCAGCAAGATAATGATCCCCACCCTCTGCTGCTCATTGCCAGAGGAATGGGAAAGTAGGCGAAAATTGAGTTTGCAAGCCTCTCTAAAGGAAACAAAATTCTCACTACCCCCGGACAACGTATCCGCAAGCGAGATCTTAGGCTCGCAACAAACTCCATGAACGCCAGCAGAACCGGTCACTTGAAAATAAGACACAGTTTTACGGAGATCTGCTACCTCCAACGAAAGACCTTGCATGCGGTCAATCAAGGCTGAAACCGGATCCTTGCTTAAGACGGTTTTGGCGGTTTATAATTTCACGGGTGAAGTTGCAGATAGCTGGAACTTATAAATAAATGACCGACTGGCTTGATCCCAAACTAAGGAGCATATAGGTGAGCCCTATAAAACCCTAAGAGCTCTCCCTGACTGCTAAGCACATGCAAGGGTCTCAATGGTAGACGATTGCATGCCCACGTACCTAAGACTGTGTGACATCTGAAAACCCTATAATAGTTAGGGGACACGACCACTGGCTCCCTGCACTTAATACGGACGGAGTCAGGGTCACCTAGAATCAAGCCAGCAAGGAAACACAATAAAGGAAAAGACTTATCTGAGCAAACAGCAGCAGCAGCCTCCAGCAGTGAACACTTCATCCAGGAAGTAGTATAAACCACAAAGTGAGGCAGTAGGGGAGGGAATATAAAGGAAGACAATTAGTCTAAATAAGTGACACCTGGCAGAAGGAAAGGAGATGACAAAGTGAAACCAAAACAAAGAACGCCATACAAGAGGTAGAGAAGAACGGCTGTCAGACCTTCTGGCAGTGACAAGAGGATTGTCAACCAACAAGCACAAGCAGCTCCCACAGTTTTGTTGTTCACCATCCAGACACAGCTGGGACCTTCATTACACACCTTTGTCTTTGCTTGGACCATTTCTTGGCACATAGCACAAGGAAATTTGGTGTCATGGCACCCATTATGTGTCCTGCCATTGACTGCCAGCCACTGATACCTTCATTTACAGTGGTGTTGTTAACGAGAAACCTGGGATGCTATGGTCTGAAACTGCATCGTCTATAGAAACTAAACTAGGTTCTGTCTGGGATCCGGTGATGGCCAGGTTGAGATCTCTTAGCGAGTGCTTCAATCCTGCCTTTGGTATGGAGCGACACACTGCTCCAACTGCAGATGAGATTATGTGGGAAACTATTAACATACGACGGTCACCCCTAGTAGTGACACCAGAAACAGTATAGCTCAGTGATATGTGCAGGACATCCAGCGTCCACATGTGTTGCCTGTCATGGTAGGGATTCCAACTGGCATTTTTCAGCAGGATAATGCTCTACCACACACAGCAAGAGTTTCCCAGAAATGTCTCTACCAGATTACAACACTCCCTTGGCCTGCCTAGTCACCAGATTTATCACAAATTTATGGGATCAGCTTGGAAAACCTACGAGTATGTAGGATCTACAGGCCCACCCGCAACATCGGTGGCGCAGGAAACCATATGGAACCTGTATGCCTCCATGCCAAACCATATTTCATCTTGTATCCAGGCTAGAGGTGGCCCAACAGGGACTAGAGTTTCCTATCAGTTGTACAGTTTTCCCCAATAAACATATCCCTTTGCTCTAATAACCACTTCCATATATCATCATTACACTCACATATAGAACATTTCATCTGATTCCAACATCTCCTTGGTGCATTATTTTTTGTCAATAAGTGTATTTTTCTGTAAAATGTATTTCCTGCTGCAGGAAACCTTTGTAGTATACATTAAGCCCCCCCACATTGTGGGTCACTTAGTAAAGACTGTTCTTTCATATGCTTCACAACCTTAGTAAAAAGCCCCCGAGTGAAGGATCTAAACAATATATTAGGAGGTGCAGACCACTTAATAAGTGTGTCTGTACCGAGCCTTTTAGCTGCCTGAGGCGAAAACTGTGTGGCCCCAGTGTTAAATTTTCAATTCAACCTCTTCACCCAACCCTACTTTTATACATATGTACTGTTATACCTACATAGCTCTTACATCAAGTGATGTATTTTCTGATGTAGACATTCTCTTTCCTCTTCTCCTCCCTTTTGGAGCAGAACGCCTTGATGCCTTCTTTCACCCACATCTCATATCTGCAGAGTTTACCAAACAAGCTCAGATTCATCATTTTTGCATCATTCTCTTCATGCAAGTTGTTATCCTGCTGCTAACCCCAATACTGTGCACGCTGTGCTACCCAATGCCCCAAATACTATACTGCAAAACTAATAGTGCCATACAGATAATACCCCATAATAAGTGCTCCGTAACGTCCAACCAATGGTAATTTCTCCCAAAGTGTCTTCATTAGTAATAGTGCCCCTGCAGTGCCCCAAAAGAAAGAATACTCCCTAGAACTGCTCCCTTTAGTAGTAATGCCCTCAATATTGTGCCCTATAATAATACTGCCCCCACAGTACTACTAGTAGTAATAATGCCCCCAGTAGAAATAAGGTCCACCTATAGTGGCCCCAGCGGTAGCAAGGCCACTCTATAAGGCACCCCTTTACAGCGCACAGTAGTAATAAAGCCGATTTATAAGGCACCCCTATAGAACTCACAGTATTAATAAGGCCCCCTTCAGTAGCCCCAGTATTTATAAAGTCCAGCTGCAGTGTTCCCTGTAGTTATGACTCCCTGTAGTGCCCCCTATATTTTACTGCTGTGGTGCTTCCGCCTGTGTTATAATGCCCCACTTCCCCCATGTAGTGCCAGTATGTATAATGTTCCCCCCTGTAGTGCCACCATTTTTATAATGCCCCCCTCTAGTGCTAGTATGTATAATACTCTCAACACCCCTGTAGTCACCCTGTACTATTATGCCCTCCCCTATAGTGATAGTATGTATAATTCCCCCACAATGCCCCCTGTAGTATAATTCCCTTGTAGTACAATATCCTCTGAAATATAATGCACCCCTGTAGTATAATACATCCTGTAGTCGACCTGTAGTATAATGTGCACTTGTAGTATAATGCCCCCTGTAGCGTTGTATAAATAATGCTCTTCTCCCCTGTAATCTCCCACTTACTATAGTGCGCCCTTGTAAGGTTGTATAAATAATGCCCCCCCCCCCCTTCACCTGTAGTCCCCCAGTTAGTATACTGACCACTTTTTGAAGGGTTTTATATATATAAAAAAAACCCTACTGTGGCCTGAGTTGTCATCTCCCTGCGCAGGCGGTCGTGATTACATCTCTGCGCCCCCTTCACTGTGTCTTGGGTGCCACAATAATTTAGACATGAACGCCTGCGTCAGGATGCAGGTGTGCGTGCCCATGTGATGGTGCCACCTGAGATCTGGCACAGGAGGTTGTGAGGTGAGATGTTCATCTTGTTTAATGGCAAAAGTGGCCCTGCTCTGATGTCCAGGAGCCAGGAAAGGAACTCTAACAAGCTAGGAGCTAGCGTAGGTCCCACTTGTGATTCAAGTCAGCTTTTCCAGCATCAATTATATTAAATGTGTCATGCTGTGATGGTGCCCCTCTTTCTCCTAAGCTTTACCCACTTTTTTAAAAAGTGTTGAGAACAGCGTAAACCAGGCATCCTCAAACTGCGGCCCTCCAGCTGTTGTAAAACTACAACTTCCACAATGCCCTGCTGTAGGCTGATACCTGTAGGCTGTTCGGACATGCTGGGAGTTGTAGTTTTGCAACAGCTGGAGGGCCGCAGTTTGAGGATGCCTGCCGTAAACTATAAAACCTCACAGAATGTTTGTGCAAAATGCCATAGCAGAAAAAAATACCAGAGCTTTGACAACACAGACACTAAAATACACCACCTAATTAGTAACAATGACCGTAGCAAAAAAAGACCATAGCAAAAAAATGCTTGTGTGTCCTGCGTTCCATACTTACCATAGCCCTAACATCTGGAGGTGGTCTTTTTACTGAGAAAATGCACCATAAAATGCAGGTTCAAGTAACGCCTCTAAAAACACAAAAGTGCACAAAAACCTATGTGTGAACCCACCCTTAATGAAGTCTTATACCGTATCAATTGACATTGGGCTGTATATGGGCATTTTAAGATGCTTTCTAGGAATGAGCGAATCGTCTTCTAATGAAACATCCGAAGTCGATTCGCATAAAACTTTGTTCTAATACTGTACGGAGCAGGAGCTTCGCACAATAACTTTATGAATTAATTTGTACTGTAAAAAACTATTTCCTGAACTCGGGTTCAGTTCTAAGATACCACTTGAACCCGAGTTCGGGAAATGTTTTTTTTACAGTATAAATTAATTTATGAAGTTATTGCGCGAAGTCTCGTGAGATTTCGCAAAGCAATAACTTCAGCTCATCTGAGCCAATACATTCTAATACTTTACAGAGCTCCTGCTCCATACAGTATTAGAACTTAGTTTTATGCAAATCGACTATATAACTGATGGCATCGCTCATTTATCATTTTCCACTCCAGAAAATGTATTAAATCAACACCAGCAAGGGAGCAAGGTGTAGATTTAAGCCTGCCGCACGGCCTGCTGGAGGAAGCGCCAAACCTATGTAGATATTATGTAGATGTGCCATAGCTTTGGTGCTTCATTCACCAGAACAGAGTGGCTTAAGAGCGGCGGAAAACACCAGTCGTAATAAATGTCCCCCTTTATGTTCATACAGTGCTGTTTTGAATGCACTACATGCAGGCTTGGACTGGCCCACAGGGGTACAGGTGAATCCCCAGTAGGCCTTTAAGCAAGGTGGGCCCCTAGTCCCCCATCCCGGGCAAAAGTGGCACATGATACAGTAGATTGACTTCTCTACATACAAATAGGTAACATACAGCATATCAAACAGCCTATGCTCATATAAAACTTGGAAAATTAACTAACTACCCAGTTTATTAATATAGATGCATCAAGTGGCTGATCCTCTTTCTCCAGGGACTCCCCTTTTTGATGTCGCTGCAGGGACCCCATAATCAATTATCCTGTACCGACTTGTTGCTGCCTGTCTGCGTAAGCAGATAATTTTTGCATGTAGCTGTACAGTGGTTCCCCAAAATGAATTTTACTGGTGGGCCCTAGACACCTCAGTCCAACACTGACTGCATGTGCTGAGTTGTCTTGACACCTGGAGGCTCTGCTCTCTGCTGCTGCTGCTGCTGTTCCCCCTATGTAAGAAAATCACAGAAATAAGATAATACTGCACTTAGTAAAGTAGATGCAAGCATTATATATGGACAAAGTCCTCACTCTGATATGATAAAATCTGAGACACTTAGCCAATATATTTTGATCAAAACACATCTGAGCCCGCCTACCAAGCGCCAAGGTGGTCTCAGGTCAGGCGGGTCCTACGCTAAACATACCTAAGCCTTTGGGCTTCTATGTTCAGGAGCGCAGACCCCGCACATATGGTGTGCTGCTCCTAGTCACCTCCATGTGCATCGAGCAACCAATGGGAGGAGGAGCAAGCACAGCCATATGTACCACCTAATCAAGGCGCTCTATTGGATAGGAAGGGCAAAAGTGCAGAGGAATGCTACTTCCAAGATAAAATAGGTGCGCATTCACACTTGAAGGTGCACTCCCTAGGAGCAGCACAGTGGCGTAGCTAGAAATGACTGGGCCCCACAGCTAATTTTTGAATGGGGCCCCAGTAATTTTTTTGCAACCCCTTCCTTTCATGCCGCCCCCATTCCTGTGGCTAGTAAAGATCGCTCTCTCAGACCAGGTCCGGCAGCTGTTCCATCGGTTTTA
The DNA here is from genome assembly GCF_014858855.1 of Bufo gargarizans. NCBI lineage: Eukaryota > Metazoa > Chordata > Amphibia > Anura > Bufonidae > Bufo > Bufo gargarizans. The sequence continues at coordinate 667,036,977 of NC_058080.1, forward strand.
TACACTGTCTATACTGTCACTGTATATAATTTCATTGTGTAATACTGTTGAGGGGCCCTGACAAAATCTTGTAGTCCTCCTTCTCCTGGATGGGCCCCTTCTGGGTCAGGGCCCCAAAGCATCCGCTTCCCCTATAGTTACGCCCCTGGAGCAGCACATCATATGTATGGAAACTGATTTTCAGTCGCGGAATCTTCTTCCACAAAATCTGCTGCGTGTGAACGCACCCTAATCCACATGAGTTTATGCAGATTTTGCTTCTGAGGATATTGGCAAGATATTTTGCTTATGTTAACTCCCCGGTGGACCTGCTACACGTGGCCGTGTACCCTAAAAGCTGAAAAATAAGCAGTTGAAACACCACCTAAAAATGTTTATTCTTTAGCATTTAGTAATATTTCCATAAATATCCATCTCTCTTCATATCATCTCAGAAGAGGTGACCGACTTAACTTTATCCAAGAATGCACATTGCACATATAATCTTGTGGACTAGGGGCAGAACAGCAGGAATATGGCTAATATGGCAAAACCGCTTAAAGAAAATGACAGATAACACAGGATCCATCATTAACAGTAGGTGATATCACAGCTTATCTTCTCCCTCCTGACCTCTGCACAGGTCAGATCATGCCATAGAAGTCAATGAGGTCCCCTCCTGACCATTGTGTCCCATGTGGCTGCTGTAAAGCATATCTCTAAATGCTTTGTACAGTTGCAAGAATAAGTATGTGAACCCTTTGGAATGATATGGATTTCTGCACAAATTGGTCATAAAATGTGATCTGATCTTCATCTAAGTCACAACAATAGACAATCACAGTCTGCTTAACCTAATAACACACAAGGAATTAAATGTTACCCCTTGTGAACCCTTGGATTTAATAACTGGTTGAACCTCCTTTGGCAGCAATAACTTCAACCAAACGTTTCCTGTAGTTGCATATCAGACGTGCACAATGGTCAGGAGTAATTCTTGACCATTCCTCTTTACAGAACTGTTTCAGTTTAGCAATATTCTTGGGATGTGTGCTGTGAATCGTTTTCTTGAGGTCATGCCACAGCATCTCAATCGGGTTGAGGTCAGGACTCTGACTGGGCTACTCCAGAAGGCGTATTTTCTTCTGTTTAAGCCATTCTGTTGTTGATTTACTTCTATGCTTTGGGTCTTTGTCCTGTTGCAACACCCATCTTCTGTTGAGCTTCAGCTGGTGGACAGATGGCCTTAAGTTCTCCTGCAAAATATCTTGATAAACTTGGGAGTTCATTTTTCCTTCGATGATAGCAATCCATCCAGGCCCTGACGCAACAAAGAAGCCCCAAACCATGACGCCACCACCACCATACTTCACAGTTGGGATGAGGTTTTGATGTTTGTGTGCTGTGCCTCTTTTTCTCCACACATAGTGTTGTGTGTTTCTTCCAAACAACTCAACTTTGGTTTCATCTGTCCACAGAATATTTTGCCAGTACTGCTATGGAACATCCAGGTGCTATTGTGCAAACTGTAAACGTGCAGCAATGTTTTTTTTGGACAGCAGTGGCTTCCTCTGTGGTATCCTCCCATGAAATCCATTCTTGTTTAGTGTTTTACATATTGTAGATTTGCTAACAGGGATGTTAGCATATGCCAGAGATTTTTGTAAGTCTTTAGCTGACACTCTAGGATTCTTCTTCACCTCATTAAGCAGTCTGCACTGTGCTCTTGCAGTCATCTTTACAGGACGGCCACTCCTAGGGAGAGTAGCAGCAGTGCTGAACTTTCTCCATTTATAGACAATTTGTCTCACCGTGGACTGATGAACACCAAGGCCTTTGGAGATACTTTTATAACCATTTCCAGCTTTATGCAAGTCAACAATTCTTAATCATAGGTCTTCTGAGAGCTCTTTTGTGTGAGGCATCATTTACATCAGGCAATGCTTCTTGTGAAAAGCAAACCCAGAACTGGTATGTGTGTTTTATAGGGCAGGGCAGCTGTAACCAACACCTCCAATCTCATCTCATTGATTGGACTCCAGTTGGCTGACACCTCACTGCAATTAGCTCTTGGAGATGTCAATAGTCTAGGGGTTCACATACTTTTTCCACCTGCACTGTGAATGTTTACATGGTGTGTTCAATAAAAACATGGTAACATTTAATTATTTGTGTGTTATTAGTTTAAGCAGACTGTGATTGTCTATTGTTGTGACTTAGATGAAGATCAGAGATCACATTTTATGATCAATTTGTGCAGAAATCCATATCTTTCCAAAGGGTTCACATACTTTTTCTTGCAACTGTATAAAGAAAGTAATATAGCGGCCCAACCGTCTTGATTTCTGGTTACAGGTGCACTGTTATAGGCTTACCCCACAGTCTTCATATAATAAATGTCAAGAATAAGAGAGTTAACAGGCACTCAGTCACTCAGAACTGTATTAAGAATGCATGCATTTAATAATCAATACCGTAACAATAAAAATGGTAAATTATTCATTTTTTTTTTTAAAACAGGGCGTTCTCACAGCAAGAATGATTATTCAGTTATTATATATCTAAGCAGATTTCCCAATCTAGATAGTGTCTTATCTAAACATATACCCCAGTCGAAGCCATCGCAACATGATTTTTACTGTGAAATATACAGTCCTGATCAAAAGTTTAAGACCACTTGAAAAATGGCAAAAAATCATATTTAGCATGGCTGGATCTTAACAGGGTTCCAAGTACAGCTTCAACATGCAACAAGAAGAAATGGGAGTGAGACAAAACATTTGTTGCGCATTCAATTTAATGAAATCAACGAATAAACTGAAACAGGCTGTTTTTCAGCTGATCAAAAGTTTAGGACCACACCTCCAAAAAAATAAATAAACCCCCCCCCCCCCAAAACAGAAATCCAACTTCCAAACATGAACTCAGTAATGAGTAGCTCCGCCATTATTGTTTATCACTTCCAAAATTCGTTTCGGCATGCTTGATGCAAGCGTTTCCATGAGGTGAGTGAGAACATTTCTCCAAGTGGTGAAGACGGCCGCACGAAGGCCATCTACTGTATGGAACTGTTGTCCATTTTTGTAAACTTCCATTGCCATCCATCCCCAAAGGTTCTCAATTGGATTTAGATCAGGGGAACACGCAGGATGGGCCAAAAGAGTGATGTTATTCTCCTGGAAGAAGTCCCTTGTCCTGCGGGCATTGTGTACTGTAGCGTTGTCCTGTTGAAAAACCCAGTCATTACCAAACAGACGAGGGCCCTCAGTCATGAGGAATGCTCTCTGCAACATCTGGACATAGCCAGCAGCCGTTTGACGCCCCTGCACTTCCTGAAGCTCCATTGTTCCACTGAAGGAAAAAGCACCCCAGACCATTATGGCACCCCCTCCACTGTGGCGCGTAGAAAACATCTCAGGTGGGATCTGCTTGTCATGCCAGTAACGTTGGAAACCATCAGGACCATCAAAGTTAAATTTTTTCTCATCAGAGAATAAAACTTTCTTCCACCTTTGAATGCCCAATGTTTGGTGCTCTCTTGCAAAGTCCAAATGAGCAGTTCTGTGGCCTTCAAGAGGACAAGGTCTTTGAAGACGTTTTTGGTTTTTGAAACCCTTCAGTCTCAGATGCCGTCTGAGGGTTATGGGGCTGCAGTCAGCACCAGTAAGGGCCTTAATTTGGGTCGAGGATCATCCAGTGTCTTGACGGACAGCCAATTGGATCCTCCGGCTCAGTGCTGATGAAATTTTTGTTGGGTCTTCCACTTGACTTTTTTGTTCCATAACCCTCAGGATCATTTAAGAAATTGTCTTACTGCGTCCCACCTCAGCAGCGATGGCGAGCTGTGAGAGACCCTGCTTATGCAGTTCAACAACCCGACCACGTTAAAAAAGGGAGAGTTTTTTTGCCTTTGCCATCACAACGTGTGACTACCTGACAGAAAATAACAATGAATCCACATCTTTGCACAGATTTGGCCTTTTAAAGGCATGTGGTCCTAAAATTTGGATCAGCTGAAAAACTGCCTGTTTCAGTTTAATCTTTATTTTCAATTAATTGAATGTTCAAAAAATGTTTTGTCTCACTCACATTTCTTCTTGTTGCATGTTGAAGCTTGACTTGGAACCTTGTTAAGATCCAACAATGTAAAATATGTTTTTTTGCCATTTTTCAAGTGGTCTTAAACTTTTGATCAGGACTGTACCAAAGGTAAAAAAAATATAATTGAATAAAAATGGAAAATAAAAAACAAAAATGTACAAAATTAATATCTATACCAATAGTTCATTGATTGAAAATATTAGAGAAAAATATCAAAGCAAAATAGCTGAAAAAATAATAATAATCATGCTAGTTGATCCAGATATTTAGTAAATGTTTGTTCATGATTCATCCAATGATCAATGTTCATAATTATCATGCAATAAAAAGTTGGTGGTGTCACTTGATTCAAATTATTTCATTAAAAATCAATGTCCATGGTTATCCTTATTGGGCTGTGTATATATTTCTAATTTGTTTAAAAATTCCTTTGGAATAAATATTATTAATATATTGTATAGTTTTTCCACATTTTCAATAATCAGTGTTCATGATTGAGATGATAAATAGATGGTTATTGATATTCCTTGATCCAGATTATTGATGACTGATGATTTATTTGATGATTATGAACAGTTTTCCTTATGCCATACAAGCTTGTTTGGAGCTTTGTGCCCCATACAATGCAATGTACTCTCCTTGGAAAAAAAACTAAATGATTCTTTATGTTAATGTTTATGGGATACAGATGAATGGTAGGAAATTTCCAGTTCTGGATCACTGACATATACTTATTATGATGTACCCATTACACTAATTTACATTATACCATGTCATTACATCACAAATAACATAGTAAACAGCCATCCCTGTAATCACAAGCTATGACTAGTGCGCTGATTAGAGTAAAAGGATGCAATGCTTTCAAGAAAATCCACTGCAAAAGGCCCCCTCAGGATTTCAGTGTTTGTGTGTGAGCCTGGTTCTGAACATTGCAGGCAGGTGTCTGGACCTTTTCCAGGTATCACTTATTACACTTTACTTACTGATCTTGATCTATGGGATCATGCTTGCTCATGAATCTCTTCCTCTTAAATTTCTTATATCTTAAAATCATATTGTACAATCTGCCCTGTGATTAACTTTTTTAAATGTAGCATTAAACCCTTGTTCTTTTCCTGCGCGTAAAAGGCATTGTGATGGAGAGCAACAGGCCATCTGCGTAACATATTGAACTCCAGAACGAGAGCTATTCCCCTTCTACTACAGCCATATGTTCTGATAGGGCATGTGGGAAGGAGGGTGTAACATGATCCCCCATTATCCTTTAATGACATAGTCCCATCATATTCCTCAACAAAGTACAAATCAAAACTCCCATCAGTTCCTGTCCTCAGAGGGCTCACGATCTAATACTCTCAATCTGAGCATGTTTCTTCAAATTCCATGTAGATGTTGCAATGGTCAGAGTTGAGCCAAAGATCTGAGTGCTGCACGCCAAGAGTATTTACCACCACGTCACTACTTTACTGTTATAAAATCTGAAACGGATGGCTAGTATATCATATTACTCAATATAGCAGTTGTTACAACAGCTTGTGTCTGGCCCTATCACGCTCTCCTGGGTGAACATGGGTGCCACTCCACTCACCCTACTGGTGTTGTCTCTGATCCAGCGGTCCAGACCCACTGCCCCGCTTCTGCCCTTCCACAGTGGGCCGAATTGTTGTAGTCTTGCCCTTCTTCTTTAGCTGCAGATGCAGCCTGTGCTCCTTTGCCCTGCCTGCTCTCTCTCTGCCTCTGCACACGTGTGTTTGCTGGCTCTTGAAGGGCCAGCATGTACCTAAATTTTTCTCCAGCCTATAGATGGCTACTCCAGGGTATTTAAGGTACTTTCCCCTGTGAGAAGGTTCTTTAGCAATTGGTTTACTAGCTTGTAAGATCCTGAAAAGGTGCACCATAATCTGCTTGTCTGCCTGTGTACCGACTTCTGCCTGAATCCTAGATTCTGAATCCCTGCTACATGACTTGACCCATGCCTAATCATCCTACTGACCCTGTGATTTTTGACCTGACCTTTAGACTTGTTTCACAGATTTGCACAAACGCTGCCTGCCCTGACCTCATCATGTTACACTGACTACAAGTTTGCCTGACCCCTCGGTACCCTGCATCGTTGTCTATTACCCACGTAGGTCAGTTGTCAACTACTCCAGGAGGTAAGGGCCTGGTGGCTCCTCTGCAGTGAAGTCCAAAATCCTATATAGAGGTTAAAGGCTGAATACCAGGTGACTGCCAGGATAACACCCTTATGTTTAACCCAAAGTCAACCCGGTTAGTTGACAAAGTGGTTCCATGCCAACTGATCGTAACAGCAGTATTTACCAACATGTCATTGCTTTACTGTTAAAATACCCAAAACAGTTGGCTAGAACATCATATTACTTAATATAACAGTATTTACCAACACATCACTACTTTACTGTTATAAAATCGAAGGCAGATGACTAGACGGTTATATTACCACCATGTCTGCAGTGCTCTACAGAGTGTCACAGCACATACCAATAGCTGCAAGGCAGGGAGTCAGACCTCCACCGGTCAGATATTGATGGCCTATTCTGAGGAGAGGTCAAAAATATTAAAATCTCCGACAACTCCCTTAAACTCATAGCACCAGTGCTAGAGGATTTTTTAAATTAAACCAATTGCACCTTTCTAATTTCCAATGCTCTCAATGTTCTGCAGTCTGTGGATCTCTGAATATTGAGGGCCCATCACATCTGTCTTGTTTTCCTTCTTACTTTTCTTTAACTTATGCTGCCATGGAGATATTACTGATGTCATTAAGTATGTTTTTTTCTTGTAAGAATTGACACACTTCTATGTTGTGGTAAGCAATAATAACTGTGGGGGGCATAATGGCATTAGAGGGAGTATTTGCTTAGTTGGAAAACATACTTATGCACTGCATAATTACAGATGAGAGACTGTTTACTAGGGTAGACTGTAGGCTACTTTTCTATTATACTATTATACTTGACTTGCCCACTCTCTATGCATGTCCATCTATTAGACAGCAACATAGGTCATCGCAGGGTAAGGAAGGAAGCTTTTGCCTTCCTGTGTCCTCTGAAGTCATAAGTGCAGCGGATGTCATTTCATAATGGCAGAAAACTGGTACAGTTCTTGGAACATTACACAGTTCAACGCACAGAAGGCAGGATAGACATCTCCGTCTATATGTTAGCCACTGGCTCATGTGAGGAGTGCAGTGTCATGTGGGATCATATTTTACACCAGCATCATAATGAAGCCAATGGTCCAAATTGGATTTTTTTTTTAAATGTGTATAGTGACTTTCAGTCTATATACTTTGTAATGAAATGATGAAATTACTGTACATTACTGGCAACAAATGGTTAATTTCTGGAGAAGGGCAATAAACCTTTGTGTGTGTGCTAGACCATGTGGCCAGAGCTGGAGGAGGGGGGTTGTCTTTTGGCCAGTACAAAGTGGTACTATAGATGTGACACTTGAGCCCTATTTGTACAAGCTTCAAAGGATTGGGAAATGGACTTCTGCTGGTGTACACTGAACTCCCCCATATTCATGATTCTTGTCCAGTTATTAACTAACTGTCCAGTCGCATACCATGGGTTTGGCTAATTAATCCAAAAGGTGGCTCTGAAACCTGAACTAAGGGCAAGTCCAAATCTATAAAGCATGACTGAAACATAAATCAGTTCACACAACTGAGGCCAGATATCATTATATTATTGTTTTATATTTTAGAATTACTTCACCTTTTTATATTAACACATTGATGCTTAGTCATTGTAGCTCTAATAATCCATAGTCTTTTTAAAGAGACTTTGATTCCTGTAAGCAGTGTGTGTATCTACAGTACTTGTGGATCAGTATCTTGTTGGCTGTAACAACGGGTGGCAGCAGCATGTAATTTGGAGTGTGTGGACGATAAACTGTCGGTGTAAAGATGCTGCCAATGACCCAAAATGGTTGTTAATCCAGCTAATTGGATCGTTTATGCGGTCACCTAAATCATCATTTGCAAACAATGATTCTGTATGGGGATGAGTGCTGGCATAGCGATCACTCCTCTCCATACCGTGGAGGAGATAGCTACATGTAAATGCAGAGGTCTCCTTCACTGACGAGCAGGTGACGAACGCTAAATTGAGCAGTGTAAAGGTACCTTAAGTTATCTTTCTGTCACTCTCTTAAATCCCCATAAAAGAAAATGTAAAAACAAACAAGCAATCATGCTAATTTCTGTTTACTTAACAGACAGAATAAGCTATAGTCTCTGATGACATGCGAATAAAGGGTCCATATGTCCTACACTATATAATTATCACAAGAATTGATTAAATGTGAGATTTGGTGGCTCCAGATGAAACTCACACCTGTTTAATTAGACTATAATCAGAATGGAAGGTATAAGAATCGTACAGAAGCCTATAAATAGAGAATATTTTCCATGTATTTCACATTTGTATTCAAATTATTTTTTTTTTTAAGTGTTGGCATCACATGAAATATGAATCAGCATTTACAATTATGCTGATTGTTAGCCCGCGCTGTTTTGCATCTATCTACATTTCATTTACACTATATGTAATGAGCACCCCTACTGTTATGCAGAATTTCAGGCTGAATTATAGTAATTGAGCAAATACTGAAACCCTGATCTGCCATAAATAAGGAGAAGAAGATTGCTGTTGATAAATATTCTATTTCGATCAATAATTTGAGTTATGTCCCCTGAAGCATCATTCACAGCGTGGTGACTGGACCCTGCATAATATTATTGAGCAATTAGATTTATGGTAAGGGATACAGGAGATGGTGAATCACGTATCAATGTCATTCAATGTCTTCCAACAGTAAGGTCAGAACTCACTGAGCTCATTTAGTAAAGCTGCTGTATGCAACTGATTCCTACACAAGACTATAGACTTGTGTAAATGACATGCTTGATAAATGTTTAGCAGGTTTAGATCACATCTGTCTTGATTTTTATTTATTTTTACTATTATTTCTTTTCTGTTGCTTACCGTATTTTTCGCCGTATAAGACGCATCGGCGTATAAGACGCACCTAGGTTTTTGGGGAGGAAAATAAGAAAAAATATATTTTTAACCAAAAGGTGTGCTGTGTGTTTGGTGGGTTTGGAACTAATGGTGGTCTGTGGATGGCACTATTACTGGGGATCTGTGGATGACGGACACTGTTATGGGGGGATCTGTGGATGACGAACACTGTTATGGGGGGATCTGTGGATGACGGACACTGTTATGGGGGGATCTGTGGATGACGGACACTGTTATGGGGGATCTGTGGATGACGGACACTGTTATGGGGGGAACTGTGGATGACGGACACTGTTATGGGGGAACTGTGGATGACGGACACTGTTATGGGGGGATCTGTGGATGACAGACACTGTTATGGGGGATCTGTGGATGACAGACACTGTTATGGGGGATCTGTGGATGACAGAGACTGTTATGGGGGGGGGATCTGTGGCTTGCACTGTTACAGGGGGATCTGTGGCTGGCACTGTTAAAGGGGGGATCTGTGGATGGCACTGTTATACATGTGTCATCCACAGACCCTCCTAGCCCATAACTGTGCCATCCACAGATCCCCCGCCGCTCCAGTATACTAATATAATATATCTTATTCAATTAATAGTTATTAAATATGCCTCTTTATTCCTAATAGTACCTTAAATCCTAAGCGCTTCAGTACAATGCCGGCAGGCCGGGCGGCCGGCGGGTCGCGTAACTCACTGACGTCACTTGCCTGCGCCGCCTGCTTCATTCATAAAGTAGGCGGCGCAGGCACGTGACATCAGGGAGTTACGCTGCCGCCCGCCCGGCCTGCATTGTACTGAAGCGCTTAGGCATAAAGGGGCATATTTAATAACCATTAATTGAATATGACATATTATATTGCTATACCGGAGCGACGGGGCGGGGCTATAGTACAGTGACTGCACCACCCCGCCGCTATTGCCGGCCCCAGCTCTTCCTCCCAGTCCCTCCCCGAGTCCCCGCTCGCTTTACATCGCAGCTTGCGATGTAAAACTGACAGCATTTGCCATATAAGACGCAGGGGCATTTTCCCCCCATTTTGGGGGGAGAAAAAGTGCGTCTTATACGGCGAAAAATACGGTATATTGCGGCAACATATTCCATAGTGCTGTACTCATATTAGTGCAGTAGATTCCAGTGACTTACAGTTGACAGTGTGTGTTCTCTGGATGGAGTTGTTCACTTCTCTTGTTTTTCCCAACCAAACAACCACCAAAATTACATCTTCCAGCCATGACTTGTCTGCAGAGTTTGTGACATAAACATATTTGATTCCTCACTTTTCCAGCATCTGTCCTACATTTTCCTAAACTACACAAACTTCTCTTCTTGCTGATATCCCCAATTCTGTGCCTGTTGCTACCTTATATGTCAGCCAAAATTATGACAGCCACAGATGACCAGAATAATGAAAGCTGTACTTACTTCGTAACACTCCCCCAGTGAGCAAGTGGCAGGGCAGGGAGGACTAATGTGGACATGTGCACCACCACTTCACTTAGAGGGAACTTGTGGACCCCTTTGTTCTTGGAATCATGGGGTTCTGGTGGTCAGACCCCCCCTCCCCCCACGTCTGTTATTTATCACCCCTGTGGGATAATCCTTTAAAATCAGTAGATTGCAATGACAGTTATAGTTATAACTATAGGCCAAAGGCCATTTTCATGGGGCCAAAATACAAGCTGTAAAAATATATTTGGAACCTCAGTAGAAATGTATGTCTCACCCTTGATTTTAGCTGCATTTTTCAGAATCCACCCACTTGTGGATTAGCCACTTTCAATGAGCCTAATCCACAGACAGCTACTTTGTGCCGTTTCCATGGGGACACACTACCAAACTCTGTCAATTTTTTTCTGCAACATATAATTCAGTTTCGTGCCCCAGAGGAAACAAAATGCTATAAGCATTTTTACCTGGACCTTTGAGTTGAAAAATCTCCAGAATAGGGCCACTGAAGGGAAGGACAGCAAACCAAGCATGTGCGGCGTGCTTTCCTTCACTGTTATGGGAGTTCCAAAAGTAGCTATGTGAGCGCGCCGGGCTATTTTCAGAAGTATCATAGCAGTGATTGGAGAGCACACAGCACATGCACAGCCAACTTTCCATTTACAGCTATGGGACTGACAAAAATAGCAGAGCCGGCATAGAGGTGAACGAAGGGTGGCCAGGCATCTGCCGCTGCTCTCACTGAGGGGACCCTGTTTTGGAAATAAAAAGTGTCGGAGGAAACCCATGCAAACATGGGGAGAACATACAAACTACATGCAGACATAGTCCTTAGTTAGATTGGTGAACCAGGAAAAAAGTGCTGCAAGGCAACAGTGCTAATCACTGAGCCCATGATGTTGAGGATGAGACTTTCCAGACGGCACTTCTTGGTTTTCTCTGTTGGGCAGTGATGGTCAGTAGAATCCAGCAGATGATGGAACTCTTCAGAGGTCTCTGGCAGGATTTTGGTATTGGGGGGGATCTTTTGTATATTGTATTCTGTGCTGATGTTTTAGGTCCATGTGGAAGGAGAAGTAGAAGACTGCATGGTACTGTAGACAAAACAAAAAATGACTGTATTTTCACATTACTATATAAAGTCTGACTAAAATTGAACTTACCTATGTCTTCAGTATCACAGGTTACTTACCACCTCCTATTTCTTTAAAAACAATGGACAAGTTATAGAGGGCATTGTGAATTTTCCCAAATCCAGATTGTGATGCAAGGCAGATAGAATATATAGGAACATGGCAGAACGGTGACTTGCTTTCCAATCTCGTACTCCTCCATGCAGATGGTGCAGGACTGGTGGTCTTCATTACCAGTAAACTTTTCAGATGGCATTCTCTGAATCTGCCTGGCCCTTCTGTCTCAAAGACATCTTCCTCTCATAAGCATGTTGTATGTTGTTTGTAGCCTGTGCAGTTGGCTCCATGTTGGGAACCAATTGGCTGATGCTTGGTGTTGGTTCTTCTAGGCTCTCAGATGTTCGCTGAGAATATCTGCTTTGGTGGAGTGGCACTATGGTGCTGGAACCTGGTGCTGATTCTTCCAGGGTCGATGGTTCAGACCTGGCTTGGGATTCTCCAGCTGTTCTCAGCTCAGTCCCATCATTTATGTGAAAGCCAACTGTTGTTTCAGGCTGTTCGGCTGAACGTATTGGGGACCGTTTTTTATCTACTTCTTCTCTGCAGCATGGTGGGACTCGACCATGTCTCCGTCTCCTGCCAGGGACATTGTCATGGTCATCATTAGTCTCAACTAGTTGAGGCCTTCTGATCCTTTGAGATCTCAGTCTTCCATCCGCAATGCCTAGAAATAATTCAAGGATACAATGATGAGTGGGAAGTAGAGCGAGAGAGAGAGGAGGGAAGAGAGAGAGAGAGAAATTCCACCCAATGTAATTATTCCTAAAAGTTCCCCTCACCTGCATCTCCTGGTCAATTGCCAGCTGCGGGAGTTCCTGGTAGCTCATTGCACCCTGTAGTAGGTGGTTATATAGAAGATTGTCGCCTTAAATCACACTGGTGTTTATACACTCTGAACTAGTGGTTTCGGCACAAGCCTCCACATAGATAATGCTCTTGGGGATCAACTGGGTTTTTGGAAGTAGCCTCCGCTCAGAGATGTTTTGGCTACGGCTTCCACCAGAAAATGGCACTGAGATGGTCACGGTTGGGGTTTTTATAGAGGCATGTCTTTGTGATGTCCTCACTACTGCACTATGACATCACATTTGTTCCATGATATAATTACTACTGATGCCCCTCCCTCCATTATGATATTTCCTGCTGCACCTGGAAACTCATAATGGGTGACATACTGTTAGCAGCAAGAAAGACTGACAGCATAATGAGCAGGAATTACAGTTGCAAGAAAAAGTATGTGAACCCTTTGGAATGATATGGATTTCTGCACAAATTGGTAATAAAATGTGTTCTGATCTTCATCTAAGTCACAACAATAGACAATCACAGTCTGCTTAAACTAATAACACACAATTAATTAAATGTTACCATGTTTTTATTAAACACACCATGTAAACATTCACAGTGCGGGTGGAAAAAGTATGTGAACCCCAAGACTAATGACATCTCCAAAAGCTAATTGGAGTGAGGTGTCAGCCAACTGGAGTCCAATCAATGAGATGAGATTGGAGGTGTTGGTTACAGCTGCCCTGCCCTATAAAAAACACACACCAGTTCTGGGTTTGCTTTTCCCAAGAAGCATTGCCTGATGTGAATGTTGCCTCGCACAAAAAGCTCTCAGAAGACCTATGATTAAGAATTGTTGACTTGCATAAAGCAGGAAAGGGTTATAAAAGTATCTCCAAAAGCCTTGCTGTTCATCAGTCCACGGTAAGACAAATTGTCTATAAATGGAGAAAGTTCAGCCCTGTTGCTACTCTCCCTAGGAGTGGCCGTCCTGTAAAGATGACTGCAAGAGCACAGCGCAGAGTGCTCAATGAGGTGAAGAAGAATCCTAGAGTGTCAGCTAAAGACTTACAAAAGTCTCTGGTATATGCTAACATCCCTGTTAGCGAATCTACAATACGTAAAACACTAAACAAGAATGGATTTCATGGGAGGATACCACAGAGGAAGCCACTGCTGTCCAAAAAAACATTGCTGCACGTTTACTGTTTGCACAAGAGCACCTGGATGTTCCACAGCAGTACTGGCAAAATATTCAGTGGACAGATGAAACCAAAGTTAAGTTGTTTGGAAGAAACACACAACACTATATGTGGAGAAAAAGAGAAACGGCACACCAACATCGAAACCTCATCCCAACTGTGAAGTATGGTGGTGGGGGCATCATGGTTTGGGGATGCTTTGCTGCGTCAGGGCCTGGACGGATTGCTATCATCGAAGGAAAAATGAATTCCCAAGTTTATCAAGACATTTTGCGGGAGAACTTAAGGCCATCTGTCCACCAGCAGAAGCTCAACAGAAGATGGGTGTTGCAACAGGACAACGACCCAAAGCATAGAAGTAAATCAACAACAGAATGGCTTAAACAGAAGAAAATACGCCTTCTGGAGTGGCCCAGTCAGAGTCCTGACCTCAACCCGACTGAGATGCTGTGGCATGACCTCAAGAAAGCGATTCACACCAGACATCCCATGAATATTGCTGAACTGAAACAGTTCTGTAAAGAGGAATGGTCAAAAATTACTCCTGACCATTGTGCACGTCTGATCTGCAACTACAGGAAACAACTGATCTGCAACTTGGTTGAAGTTATTGCTGCCAAAGGAGGTTCAACCAGTTATTAAATCCAAGGGTTCACATACTTTTTCCACCTGCACTGTGAATGTTTACATGGTGTGTTCAATAAAAACATGGTAACATTTAATTCTTTGTGTGTTATTAGTTTAAGCAGACTGTGATTGTCTATTGTTCTGACTTAGATGAAGATCCAATCACATTTGATGACCAATTTGTGCAGAAATCCATATCATTCCAAAGGGTTCACATACTTTTTCTTGCAACTGTATGTAAATTTACCCCTAAAGTGGATGTTTTATGGGAGTTTTCAGGGTGTTTCCTGGTAGTGTGAGTGGTATTCAGTGGTCTTGTAGTGGAAATATCATTATATACACTGCCTGTCCAAAAAAAAAGCCTTTAGCTTTGATTACGGCACGCATTCGCTGTGGCATTGTTTCGATAGGCTTCTGTAATGTCACAAGAATTATTTCCATCCAGTGTTTCATTAATTTTTCACCAAGATCTTTCATTGATGATGGTAGAGTCTGACTGCTGCGCAAAGCCTTCTCCAGCACATCCCAAAGATTCTCAATGGGGTTAAGGTCTGGACTCTGTGGTAGCCAATCCATGTGTGAAAATGATGTCTCATGCTCCCTGAACCACTCTTTCACAATTTGAGCCTGATGAATCCTGGCATTGTCATCCTGGAATATGCCCGTGCCATCAGGGAAGAAAAAATCCATTGATGGAATAACCTGGTCATTCAGTATGTTCAGGTAGTCAGCTGACCTCATTCTTGGAGCACATACTGTTGCTGAACCTAGACCTGACCAACTGCAGCAACCCCAGATCATAGCACCAGATCATAGGCTTGTACAGTAGGCACTAGGCATGATGGGTGCATCACTTCCTCTGCCTCTCTTCTTACCCTGATCCGCCCATCACTCTGGAACAGGGTAATTCTTGACTCATCAGACCACATGACCTTCTTCCATTGCTCCAGAGTCCAATTTTTATGCTCCCTAGCAAATTGAAGCCTTTTTTTCTGGTTTGCCTCACTGATGTTCAGTCCTAATACCTTGAGTTCCCTTTGCATTGTGTGTGTGAAAATGCTCTTACTTTCACTATTAAACATAGCCCTGAGTTCTACTGTTGTTTTTCTTCGATTTGATTTCACCAAACCTTTAAGTGACCGCTGATCACAATCATTCAGGATTTTTTTCCCACCACATTTCTTCCTCGAATACGATGGGTCCCCACTATCCTTCCAGTTTTAAATAATGCTTTGGACAGTTCTTAACCCAATTTTAGTAGTTTCTGCAGTCTCCTTAGATGTTTTCTCTGCTTGATGTATGCCAATCATTTGACCCTTCTCAGACAGACTAACATCTTTACCACGACCATGAGATGTGTCTTTCGACATGGTTTTTTAACAAATGAGAAGCAACTCATTGCACCAGTTGGGGTTAAATAACTTATTGCCAGCTGAAAGATAATCGCCCATGCAGTAATTATCCAATAGGAGACTCATAACTATTTGCTTAGTTAAATCCAGGTGGCGACTGGACAGGCAGTGTATTATACAAAAACAACTAAGGGTGCATTCACATCACCGTTTAGCTTTCCGTTCTTCTGATCCGTCAGAAGAAGAGAGAGAGGGAAAAAAAACTGGATCCTGTAAAAAAAAAAAATGATCCTGTTGCATTAGTTAATTTATAGGATTGCATAAGATAGTTTTTTTTTTACAGGATCCTGTTTTTTTTTTCTCTTTCTCTTCTGAAGAATCAGAAGAACGGAAAGCTAAATGGTGATGTGAACTCAGCCTAAGGGTGGTAGACATACTGCCTGTGCAGCCAGTTAAGGGGCCCTTCCCAGGTGCAGGGTAGTAGTAATGTTAAGCTGAGAGGGGCTCAGCAGACTGACAGTGAGATTACAGGGTGGAGATTAGCAGCGCAATGGGGGCCTCCAGACATAACTTTCTTTGGGACCCCAGAAATCCAAATCCGCCCCTGTATATGACCCTTCAGTTAACACTGTCGAAGTATATAACAGGTGAATAGTTTATTGAGGGGCAGAACTTTCAGGGTGAGAGCACAAATAGGCCTGGTTTCTCCTTGTGTATGCAGTCACACCGTGTGGTGTCACCAATCCAGTATTACTATCCACAGCAGCAGCTCATCATGTCTGTCGGTATCCATGGAGATGCAGCTCTTACAGTCTTCTCCGTCTCTTCTGTGTTTTTTTAATAGTTTTTTAACAGTTAACTTTATTAAAAACATGACGGTGTCACCGAGAGGCAATTGTGTGCTTTTTAACAATTAACTTTAATAATAACATAAGTAACAACAGACAGTGGACAGTGGGGGGTTGTTTGTTGTAGAAGTAAACTTTATTAACAACCTGACAAAAACAAACCAAAACCATTGTGGGTATTGTATTTTTTTAATTGTTAACTTCACTGACAATACCTTTTAGTTACCTTTTATTAACAACAACAACACAATATCATTGAGATGGAGGCAGCCATGTTAATACACCCACAGTGGAGATGTTATTGCAGCAACCATAATAATAATTTGTATAATTCCACCATTATTGCTATTAGGATAGCCCATGGAAGCCATATTACTCTGTTGCTCACTGAATGCCAGGGTCTCATGATTTTGTGTTTATATGGGAAGCGGTGACATGACAACCAACATGGCTGCTATTCCTGTTGTGATTATTGAAAAAATTTAATTTCACAAACAGCTGATTGGCGTGGGTCAGGACGCCGGCTGATTAGATGCTACTGACCTATACAAAGGATAGATCATCAGTAAGAAAAAGGTAAAAATCCCTTTAACCTTAACATGCTATTTAAGATCTGAGATCGTTGGTCAAATTTATCTGAGCGCTCAAATCTCCTTGGTTTCCCATACTTTTGCAAGGGACCCCTTTCCCTTTTTTCATTAGAAAATTGTACTAAACCAAAATAATACATTGATATGGCTTAAAATGTTGAAGATCGTGTTTCATCTTTAACGTTATACTATTTTGAGATCATTTCATTTTTAACTTCCTTAGCTGGGGTTCTCCAAGTGGTACAGGTATATGATATGATCATTTTATTCTGTGGGTTGATAAGAATATGGTCATACCAAATTTAAATAGTTTTTTAATTTTTTTAATACAATAGTTTTGTATCATAAAATTATTTATTCTTGTTTTTTTTTGTTTTTTTTGCATTGTCATATTTTACACTCAAAACATTAAAATGTTTCCCATCACGGTAACTGTATAAGGCCTTTCAGGACAGGCTTTAGTTTCTGTTGGTACCATTTTAGGGTACATATCACTTTTTGATATGACTATTTGTTTTAGGCCTCATGCACGCGGCAGTTGACAGCTGTGGCCCATATTCACTTGAAGGTGCGGTGTGGAACAGAGGCATGGAACCCCAAGGAAGAAATGCGGTGTGCTTCCATGTGGTTTCTCTCTGTGCCTTCGCACCACAAAAAAATAGAACTAGTCTATTTTTTTGCAGTCCGGACGGATCACGGACCCATTCAAGTTGAATGGGTCTGGATCTGTTTGCGGAATCCGCACGGATGTTGCCCGTGTAATGTGGACCGCAAATTGCGGTCGCCAATGCACAGAACGGCTGTGTGCAAGAGGCATTGACCTCATGGCATTCACCTCATGGGATAAGTAACATCATCCTTTTATAGATCAGATCATTATGGATGCAGCGATACCAATTATGTTTAGTTTACTTTATTTCTTTCATTTTTTCTTCATTCAGGTTTTATTGAAATTTTGCAGTATAACAAAATAGAAACAAGTGCAAATTCAAGCGATGTTAACAGTACAAGTATGATGTCTACAGAACTGTAGTGGGAGTGAACACCCGACATCAGGCAATGTAAATCATGGAAGAATATGAGTTAGGCATATCTAAGCGGACATGCAAATTATAATAGTAAGCAGACAGACGAGACATTGGACAAGGGGTCAGGGGAGAGGAAAAGAAGGGGGAAGGGGTACAGTTTCTTTTGAAGAGGTTAGACCTGCGCATCCCGAAATGCGGCTGAAGAGCGAAAGGCTTCCCAGGGGCTCCATATCTTCACATATCGTGAGATGTCTGCAGGCGTAATACTAATGAGGTCTTCCAGTCTCTGATACAGAGCAATTTCATCAAACCACTCCTCAGGCGAGGGGGGAGAGAAGGATTTCCAGTGCCTGGGAATCACCGCCTTCGCTGCCAGTACCATGTATTTTAGGAGGGATTTCTTATATGCCGGGACATTCAGGACACAATCGAACAGTAAGAGGGCTTCTGGAGAGTTTTGAATGGCGACTCCCGTGACTTCTTTGATTATTTTATGAACAAAGTTCCAGAAGGGCCGTAAGCCACTGCAATTCCACCACACATGGATCATCGTGCCTTCCCCCTTGAGACACCTCCAACAACGGTCCGATACTGACTGCAACCATTTGTGGAGTAACGCTGGTACTCTGTACCATCTGGATACGATTTTGTAGCTTGTTTCTTGAGCTTTGTCCGAAATTGTTGATTTGTGCGATAGAAGGAAGCATCTGTTCCACTGGACTGGGGTATATTGATTCGCCAGATCCGGCACCCAGGCCTGACAATATAGAGGAAGGCACGAGGATCGCTGGTGTATCAGCAGCTTGTATACAGAGGATATGGGGTGTGGGATCGCTGAGGAGGAGACACACATCTGCTCAAACTCAGTGAGTTTCTGGGCCGGAGTGTGGGTTTTGCTTAAAGAGTTTCTACCACTTTGTTTTCACATAATTAGGTGTCAGACACTAGCGATCCGCTAGTGTCTGCTCTGCCAAACAATCCTAATATAATAGCTTTTGGGGCAGCCGTTTCACGTCATAGTGCTCCATCGGCGCAGGCACAGTGGAGATGTCTGAGCAGGGAAGCGGTCGGACATTCACTGCGCATGCGCCGAATACAGACGCGCACGGCGCATGCGCGAGAAGTCGTCCGCTTGATCGCATTTAGAAGGAGATGGGCGGGCTGGAGGGACGCGCTGGGCGGCGGCATCTTGTGAAGGTAGACCGATCCTCTAGGTGCTAATGACGCCCCCATAGCACCTAGAGGGTCATTAGCATATCAATATAAGTTCTTTTTTTAGCGAAACGGCTGCCCCAAAAGCTATTATATTAGGATTGTTTGGCAGAGCAGACACTAGCGGATCGCTAGTGTCTGACACCTAATTATGTGAAAACGAAATGGTAGAAACCCTTTAAGGAGGTATAAAAGTGCTGAAGCTGCAGATATTCAAAGGAATTACGGGCTAGTGGAGCTTCCAGTATCTGGGACAGGGGTTTCAGTGCGGGATCAGAGAGGACCTGGTAGAACCTGATCGGGCGGGTTCTTGTGCCTTGAAGAAAGTGTCTAGATGAGCGCCCTGGAGGGAATCTACGGTGATCAGTAACTGGCACTAGGGGGCCTTTAGGATCAATCAGTGAGGTTAAGCGACCTATGGATGCTAAGGTTGCGAGGGTATGATGGGCAGAGAAGGACAATTGCGATGACGTTTAACGTGGAGAGCCCACCAACAATGGTAGGGTTGATACCGAGCACGGTGAGGTGTCCTTTGTAATTTGCACCCATGACTTGGAAGTGTCAGTGCGCGTCAAGTCCAACGGTAGGGCATAGGCTGCAGAGGGGTAATATAGTCGACAGTCTGGGAGACCCACCCCTCCCGTTTCCTTGGTGCGAGTCATTATCTCCCATTTTATCCGCGGTCGGACAGGAGCCCATACAAACTGCGTGAAGCATCTGCGGAGTTGGGACCAAAATGTGGACGGGATGTGAAGGGGGATGGTCTGTAAAAGGTACAGTAGTTTTGGTAAGAGGGTCATCTTTAATATGCTGATCCTACCAGACCAGGAGAAGTCTCGTTTATGCCATCTGTCTAGGTCTTTTTGGAACTGTAGGAGAAGGGGCGCAAAGTTCAATTTATAAAGTCGTGAGAGATCTGCTGTCACCTTAATCCCCAAATATGTTATGTCTCTTGGTGGCCAAGCAAAGGGAAAAGAAGCCTTAAGAACGGGGGTCAGGTCTCTTGGAAAAGTGACGTCTAGACAGTATGGATCCATGGATCCGCAAAACACATACGGACGTCTGAATGGAGCCTTACAGGGGGGTGATCAATGACAGGGGTGTGATCACCTCATATAGACTCCCTGATCACCCCCCTGTCATTGATCACCCCCCAGTAAGGCTCCATTCAGACATCCGTATGTGTTTTACGGATCCGCAAAACACATACGGACGTCTGGATGGAGCCTTACAGGGGGGTGATCAATGACAGGGGGGTGATCACCCCATATAGACTCCCTGATCACTCCCTGTCATTGATCACCCCCCTGTAAGGCTCCATTCAGACATCTGTATGTGTTTTGCGGATCCGCGGATCCGCAAAACACGGACACCGCGGATCTGCAAAACACGGACACCGGCAAGAAATAGAACTATATAGAAAATGCCTTTTCTTATCCGCAATTGCGGACAAGAATAGGACATGTTCTATAGGCTCTACAAAAAATGCAGTGTTCGCCCGATCAGGCCTGATCTTGTGCGCACACTTGCGTTCAGTCCGCCCCACCGCAGTGAAATAAATTTTTTCTGATCACTGCAAAAACACTGTAAAATCGCTGAGGCGCTATAAAAAGATCACTTTTGAGGGGCATGGCTAGTTCATAGAAGAATCAATTTTTTTTTGCTACAAGTTAGCGGAAATTGATTTTTTTAGTTTTTTTGTTTTTTCTTACAAAGTCTCATATTCCACTAACTTGTGACAAAAAATAAAATCTCACATGAACTCACCATACCCCTCACGGAATCCAAATGCGTAAACATTTTTTGACATTTATATTCCAGACTTCTTCTCACACTTTAGGGCCCCTAAAATGCCAGGGCAGTATAAATACCCCACAAGTGACCCCATTTTGGAAAGAAGACACCCCAAGGTATTCCGTGAGGGGCATGGCGAGTTCCTAGAATATTTATTTTTTTGGCACAAGTTAGGGGAAAATTATTATTTCTTTTTTTTTCTCTTACAAAATGATTTTTCCGCTAACTTGTGCCAAAAAAAAAATATTCTAGGAACTCGCCATGCCCCTCACGGAATGCCTTGGGGTGTCTTCTTTCCAAAATGGGGTCACTTGTGGGGTATTTATACTGCCCTGGCATTTGAGGGGCCCTAAAGCGTGAGAAGAAGTCTGGAATCCAAATGCATAAAAATGCCCTCCAAAAAGGTACTCATTGGAATTTGGGCCCCTTTGCGCATCTTGGCTGCAAAAAAGTGTCACACATGTGTTATCGCCGTACTCGGGAGAAGTAGGGCAATGTGTTTCGGGGTGTATTTTTACATATACCCATGCTGTGTGAGAGAAATATCTCTGTGAAATGACAACTTTGTATAAAAAAAATGGGAAAAGTTGTCTTTTAGAGAGATATTTCTCTCACCCAGCATGGGTATATGTAAAAATACACCCCAAAACACATTGCCCTACTTCTTCTGAGTACGGCGATACCACATGTGTGACACTTTTTTGCAGCCAAGATGCCTAAAGGGGCCCAATTTCCAATGAGTACTTTCAGGATTTCACAGGGCATTTTTACGAATTTGGATTCCAAACTACTTCTCACGCTTTAGGGCCCCTAAAATGCCATGGCAGTATAAATACCCCACAAGCGACCCCATTTTGGAAAGAAGACACCCCAAGGTATTCCGTGAGGGGTATGGTTAGTTCATGTAAAATTTTATTTTTTGTCACAAGTTAGTGGAATATGAGACTTTGTAAAAAAAAAAAAAAAAAAAATCATCATTTTCCGCTAACTTGTGACAAAAAATAAAAACTTCCATGAACTCACTATGCCCATCAGCGAATACCTTAGGGTGTCTACTTTCTGAAATGGGGTCATTTGTGGGGTGTTTCTACTGTCTGGACATTGTAGAACCTCAGGAAACATGACAGGTGCTCAGAAAGTCAGAGCTGCTTCAAAAAGCGGAAATTCAAATTTTTGCACCATAGTTTGTAAACGCTATAACTTTTACCCAAACCAATAAATATACACTTATTGCATTTTTTTTATCAAAGACATGTAGAACAATAAATTTAGAGAAAAATTTATATAGAAATGTAGTTTTAATTTAAAAATTTTACAACCGAATGTGAAAAATGACTTTTTTTGCAAAAATTTCGGTCAATTTTGATTAATATTAAAAAAAGTTAAAATGTCAGCAGCAATGAAATACCAGCAAATGAAAGCTCTATTAGTGAGAAGAAAAGGAGGTAAATTTAATTTGGGTGGTAAGTTGTATGACCGAGCAATAAACGGTGAAAGTAGTGTAGTGCAGAATTGTAAAAAGTGGCCTGGTCATTAAGGGGGTTTAAGCTAGGGGAGCTGAGGTGGTTAATGGTTGAATATGTGAGGGAAGCACGTCCAGTCGAATTGTCAAGTGTGGGGTCAAGCGTCAGGTTAAGATTTCTTTCATTTTTTAATCAATTATAAATAAGTGAATACGGGACAAAGCAATTATTTTAACTCAAAAATTTTATTTTTTGTTTTAAGTTTCACTTGGGGACTTAAAGGTACAGTGGCCTGGTACAATACACTGCAATGGCCATCTATTTTTGTACTTGTCAGTTTTTACACTGACATTTACCTGACAGGGCCTGGTAGGCTTTGGTGCATGGCAGTCTGGTGTCCTTTGTAGGGCTTCTGGCTGCTATGGCAACCATTGGGACCCTGCAATTGCGATACGGGGGAACCGATGGGGAAGGCATCTTCCTCCCACTGTAAACCCCTTAGATACCATGGTCGCTATAGACCATGGCATCTAAGGGGTTAAACAGCTGGAAGGGGTACAAGCACTGATCTTGGCCATTGCAGCATGGTATTAGCTATATGTTAAAGCTGATATCACCTACAGAAGGCGGCAGCTCAGTTCCTGAGCCACTGCTATCTCCATGCTGTACATATACTGTACGGTGCGCTATCGTTCAGCTTGCCATGCGGCATATTTACGACATGGTGCACAAGGTGGGCACTGAAGGGGCAGCACAATACAGGCCCTGATCTTCACTGACATGAATTGTGGAGATCAGAGCCTGTAGCAGATTTTTTCACTGAATTCAGCTCTGATTGGTAGTTGGTACCGATTCGCCAATAAGGGATCACTGTGACTGGTTCCTTGCTGGCTGCTCCGAAGTCTCCACTGCCCGTGACAGCGGAGACTCCGGTGCTGTGACACTTTGTTTAGCAGTTCTGACATAAGTTCACGTCCAGGCACACTAAGTTTCTGCTCATCAGGATGCACAGGGATTATACTGTATTGGGGGCACATAAAAGATATGATATTGTGTTGGGTCATATAAGGGGGAATTTTACTGCGGAGTGGGGCACATAAGGGGGTATTATACTGTGTGAGAGCATACAGTATAATGTAAAAAAGAGGTATTGCCATCTGGGACATTGATAGCATATTGCTAGGATATGCCATCAATGTCAGATTATGGTCCAGACCATGTCAAAAGAGCGTCCTGTTTCTTGACCACACTGTTCAGTACTACAAAAAGGTATGTGGTATAGAGGTTGTCTCATCAACACAATGGGGCACATGTATTAATGCTGTCCAGTAGTGAGACTGCAGAAACCATGCACCAAATAAATAACTGTGTGGCACATATTGTGCCATAGATGTGGCACCTCTTGAGAAAAGTTAGACACTTTCTGTCACTTACAGAAGCTCAAGGGTCTATCTTTAAACCATTTTGCGCCAAAAAAGTGGCATAATATGTAAATTGTATTTTACAACTCAACAAAACCATTTCCCCTTTTCCAGACACTTTGGAAAAGTTATTAGTGAGGTGCAAACATCTAGGTTTTTTCTGCACATCAATTATAAAATTGCTTAGGTTGCAAATAAAAAGAATGTACAACCTATGCAAGAATTTTAAAGCAGCAGAAATGTGCCCCATTATCCCCAAGCACAGTGTTTGAAAGTGATAGTGAATTATGAAGGACTGCCTAATGAAAAATGACATTGGGGAAACGTCATCTGAGTTTCCCTTTAATATTCACCAATGACTTCTTGTTCATTCCTTTTAATAATAGAAAGCTGTATAATTGCTTGCAGCACATTTCCATCCTCTCCCTGATTTCATCCAGGACTATTTAGCCCTGAGGCTTAGCACAAACCTGGTAATTTTCCATTGGCTTAGGTTTCAATGAGTCCTTGGAACAGACATTTGAGGTGAATCAAAGGCAGAAAGAGAACTAGATTGTACTGATAAAAGCCCCATGTATAACATATTCAGCTTTTCTCAAATATATTTTTTAGATATTAAAGAGGTTCTCCGGGAATTATGAAAATACTTAAATATTACTTTGTTATAAATATATTCTCAAATACCTTTTATTATTTATAATTGGCTCGTTTTGTCTGTGGAGCAATCATCAGGGGAAACAAAATGGCTGCTGTCCCATTAGTTCACGCAAAACCTGTCCTGATCACACATGAGGACAAGTTACTTCACAGCACTGAGATAAAGAGCTACCTCATCATCCTCTCTACTTGTCAGGGATTATGATCCTGAATACAGATTTAGCTGAATCTCTGGGGGATTTAGGCAATGGTAATGTGTTGCTGTGGTAATGGAGACTGTAAACAAGTGCTGCTGCTCATTAGCCAGACCTCATCCTCCTCTCATGTCTCCTCATCTTCTCCATTCCCACAGAGATTCCCCTGTATTCAGGATCAGGATTCCTGACAAGCAGAGCAGAGAGGGGGGCGGAGCTTGACTGTGAAGCTGAATGGCTGCAGCTTCTTGAGCTCCTCTCACATACCAGTGAATTAACCCCTTTAGCAGCTATAATATTGCACACCTAATGGGGAAACTTGGAAGAGATCACAGCAGGGATCACCTGGAACCGACTCCTGCTCGATCCAAGCAGCCAGACATGGAGAAATATCTTAAAAAGCAGGCGAAGCTGCACACCAGCGAGGTCCCCAAAATGGCGCCGCGAGCGCCCCAGCCCTCAGACGCAGAGGAGCCATCTGAAGCGGGGAGTGCATCGGAGGCTTCGGAGTGCCGACTCCCGCGGCGGCGCATGAATTTATCCAAAGAGGTGTTGAAAGAGCTCCTGGATACCGCTTTAGCCCCGCTGAAGAAGGATTTAGAGGAGATAAAGGAGGATCTCCGCGGCCTGGGGCACAGGGTAATGGCGCTAGAGAATGGTCAGGACGCCATTTTACAGCATGAGAGCAAAACGTGCTCAGCCCTGCAGATGCACCACGATTTGATAAATGAGGCCCACCTGCGCATAGAAGACCAGGAGAACAGGAGCCGGCGCAGGAACTTGCGGATAAGAGGATTACCGGAATCCATTGCAGCAGAGGCCCTCCGTACAGTGGCGGCTGAAATCTTCAGTCAACTTCTAGGCCCAGATAGAGCAGCTGCAGTGGTGGTGGAGCGCATCCACCGTGCGCTGCGTCCTAGGCCGAAGCCCACAGAACCGCCACGAGACGTGATCTGCGGCCTTCTCAGCTTCATTGATACGGCTGACATCCTGAGAAGCAGCAGAGAGGCCGAGAATCTCAGGTATGAAGATGCCCCCCTCCAGTTCTTTCAGGATCTGGCCCCCACCACGCTGGTGAAACGGCGTACCCTGCGTCCGTTACTGGAAGCCCTGAGATCATCCGCCACTCAGTTCAGGTGGCTGTACCCCTTCGGCCTGGCCATAATGAAGAATGGCAGACAGCTCACAGTCCGCAAGCCGGCTGACCTGCAATCTATCTGGGGCCCGTTAGGTCTGGCCCCCATAGAAATTCCCTCCTGGATGCCCGCGGATCAGGGTGACCCTTTACCTACTCCACCTAAGATGGATGCCTGGACGGAGGTGTCTCCTGGGAAGGCAGAGAGGGCCAGAAGAGGTCGACGTATCACCTGAAGTAGCTTCTTCATCTTATGTGCAGTCTCATTAGGGACTCCCTCCCTTGTCATGCACAGCAGTTGAATCTGTGCCTCCAGTTGCAGGGCTATGTGCCTGTCTCTCCAAGTTCTGCTTGCATCAAAGATGGAGATATTCATGTTCTGAGTTTTTTAACCCCTTGACGTTTTTGGGGATCTTGTTAAATGAAAAGGACGCTGTTGTTCCAAGAATCGTCTTTAACCCTTGCAAATCGCCTTGGAGCTGTTCTGGAAAGGATTTTGTTAGCCGCATGGTTACCCCATTCTGGTCGGTCAATAGTTGGGGTTACACTGGTTCCTTACCATATGTTGGTAGACCCCCCTCTGAAAGCCTGTCAGTGGCTCTCAGTTGTCCTATGGAAGCCCCCCCCTGATGGATCCCGGCTGGTCGCCGTGATGCAAATGGATCCGTTACATGTCAGGTGTTCCGTGGGACTCTTTCTGTGGCATGTGTTTTTCTTTTACTTTTTTGTTCAATTGTCTCCCCACTGTATATGTCTGTTTGTCCTTTCCCTTCTGTTCTCCCTCCTTGCTCAGTCAGGAATTGTCTTATGTACTAAGATTCTATGCTTTCAATGGTTAATGCTTTTCTCTTCATTGTATGATAGATCATCATGACGTCCTTTGTTGTTTCATCACTGAATGTCCGGGGTCTGAACGAGCCATGTAAGAGATCTCAGGTATTGTCACTCCTGCAAAAGGAAAAAACTTCTATAGCTTATTTTCAGGAAACACACTTTAAAACAGGGAAGATACCGAAGTTGCCATCCGCAAAATTCTCCCAATGGTATCATAGCACCCATTCGTCAGCCAGCAGAGGGGTCAGCATTGCAATACACAAAAGCATTCCATTTACTCAGAAGGCGACCTCTGCAGATTCCGAGGGGCGCTTTCTGTTTGTAAAGGGCCTCATTGCTGATACCTCTGTCACACTGGCGAATGTCTACGCCCCCAATAGGGGTCAGGTCCCGTGGCTCGTTCAGACCCTTAGACAGTTAAGCTCCTTTACTGAGGGATTGCTGGTACTAGGCGGGGATTTTAATGTAGCCATAGAGCCCTCTTTAGATTCCTCGTCAGGTAGGTCGTCTGTTACCCACAGGCTTCTGAGGCGCCTTAAGGTTTCTTTGAAGAGACTGGGGGTACTAGACATGTGGCGTACATTGCACCCTTCAGGGAGGGATTACTCATTTTATTCTCATGCAAAAAATTCTTACCACAGGATAGACTATCTTTTCCTTTCAGGTGCCCACGCTTCATTAGTCTCCAGCGCTAGAGTAGGGAGCATTGTACTCTCAGATCATGCCCCAATCTTCCTGACCCTCTCGTTGGCCGGCCTCCCAAAGAAGGACTGGACATGGCGACTAAATGAAAAACTTATTCAGGACCCTGACCACGTTTCCAAACTTTCAGCCTCACTGTCTGAGTTTTTTAAGATCAATACATCTGGCCCATCCCCCCCGTCTATCCCCATTATCTGGGAGACACATAAGGCCGTGATTAGGGGTGAATTGATTGCTCTTGGCTCTTTTGTAAAGAAAAAGCGATCTCAGGCTCAGAACCTGTTAGTGTCCCGTATCGCAGCTCTTGAACTCACCCACAAACAGTCCCAAGCTTCCCAAGTGGCAGAGGAATTATACAAAGCTAGAAACGACCTTAAAAACCTATTGAATGCTGCTTCGGCCAAGTTACTGTTTCGGTCTAAGTTCAGGTCCTATGCCCATGGCGATCAGGGAAATAAGCTGATGTCGGCGCTCTGTAAACAGCAACAAGCAAGTTCCTTTATCCCGGGTATTAGGGATGCGGCGGGTACTGTGCACAAGACTACACCCGAAATAGCAAAGGCGTTTTGCGCCTTCTACTCTAATCTATATAATTTACCATCTCCGAACCAAGCCACTCCGGAGTCTTTAGCTGCTGCGACTGATCAATTCCTTAAAACGCTCGATCTCCCCTCCATAAGCACCACGCAAGCTTCCCAGCTCACCTCTCCAATTACAGACGAAGAGATACTTAAAGTTCTATCATCCATCCCCTCAGGGAAGAGCCCTGGTCCTGACGGCCTGAACATCTCGTATTATAAAACTTTTAGGGATATATTGCTCCCACATTTTAAATCCCTTTGCAACTATTTACTAAACGGGGGGTCTTTGCCTCCACAATCCTTAATGGCCCATGTCACCATCCTTCATAAGGAAAATAAAGACCCTCTGGAATGTGGCAGCTACCGTCCCATTTCCCTATTGAATGTAGATGTTAAGTGGTGGGCGAAGATATTGTCCCAACGCCTTCAGCTACTGCTTCCTGACATAGTACACGGTGAGCAGGTTGGCTTTGTCCCTGGCAGACGGGGCAATGAGAATACAGTTCGTTTGCTGCACTTGATGTCCTGGGCGCAAACTAAAGGGCTGCCGGTAGCATTACTGAGCACCGATGCAGAAAAAGCATTTGACAGGGTGAGCTGGGCTTTTATGGCCAAGACATTGTCGAAGTTTGGTATACCAGAACAATTCATCTCTGCCATTTTCTCATTATACCTAGCCCCTTCTGCCAGGGTCAAAGTCAATGGGACCTTATCCCCAACATTCGGCATTTCCAATGGTACGCGTCAGGGGTGTCCACTCTCCCCGACTCTCTTTGTTTTGGTGATGGAGACTCTGCTGAGTAAAATCCGTCAGTCACCTGAGATTGAGGGAATCACCATTGGGTCTCAAGATCATATTACGGCGGCTTTTGCTGACGATCTGTTGGTGATGACTTCAAATCCTAGGGTATCCTTCCCCAAACTGCTTACCATTTTTGAAGATTTTGGTTTCATCTCCAATTTTAAAGTCAATTATTCCAAATCTATGGCTCTTAATGTGTCCTGCCCCAGAAACATAGTGCAGCTTTTAAAAGATTCTACTCCTTTTAAGTGGGCCTCTAAAGAAATACCTTTTTTAGGTATCAAGGTAACTGCAGACCCTAAGGAATTATTTCCCTCCAACTACCTTTCTTTACTTCAAGCTGTTAAAACACAGCTCCATTCACTAAAAATGCCTTTCATCTCTTGGATTGGGAGGAAGAATTATTTAAAAACCTATATACTCCCTAGGTTCTTGTACCTCCTGCAGACTTTACCGATTTGGGTACCGCAGTCATATTTCACGGAAGTCCGCCGGATGATGTCCCTCTTTCTTTGGAGAGGCCGGTCCCCGAGGGTGGCCTACGCCATTTTAACCAGGGAAAAAAGGTTTGGAGGGTTTGGGTTGCCCGATGTCCACTTGTACTACAAAGCTAACCTTATGTGCAGAGGAGTGAGCCTCCTCTCAGGACAGCCTATGACCATCTTCTCACAATTGGAACGAAAGCTACTCACTGATAATGAGAAATTAATTCTGTGGGGTGTCCGCCCATGTTCCCCCACAGCTTCTAAATTGCCTTTACTGTGGAGAGGGGTGCTATTCACCTGGTCTAAGCTTTACAGTTCAAAGACGCTTCACTTCCCTAGTCCTGAGCTCCCATTATATCTATTACAAAGTTATATTCATCCCGAAATACTTGGGGTCACAGGGGTTTGGGCACTGCTCAAGAATCATACGCTGCAAGATGTGGTGTCAACAGAGGGTGGGCTGGATTGGAAAGGGATCCTTGAATTACCTAGAGTTAAATCAGTAGCTTTCTTGCATCTCCATAGTTTTAAGAGAGACATAGGAGTCCTGCAGCTACAAACGTCTCATCTGGCCTCCCCCACTTGGTTGGAGCGGAAGCTGATGTCGGCCCGGCCCTCCAGCAGACCCTTTTCCACGATGTATAAGGAGCTACTATCCTTTACTTGCTCTGAACCTCATTTCCTGAGCTCCTGGGAGAAGGAACTATCCCTCAAATTGTCAGAACCGGAGAGAGCTTTTATTTTGGCCCAATCTCATGGTTTTAGCCGATGCATTAAATTTCAGGAGAACTCGTACAAGTTGCTGACCAGATGGTACAAGACTCCTGAGTTTCTTCATAGACTCAACCCGGAAGTCCCTGAGGTCTGCTGGAGGTGCGGGGCGGGCATCGGTTCTCTTTCACATATTTGGTGGGATTGCGTCAGTATGCGTCCCTTCTGGAGCCAAGTGGAGACTTTAATTAACAAAATCTGCTCCACCTCTGTATCTTTGGATCAAAAGCTGATCCTACTCTGGTGCCCCAACTCTTCATTTACCCCAACCAAATCAGATTTGCCTACTATATTACTTACCGCCGCTAGGCTTCTAGTCCCCTTGCTGTGGAAGCAGACTCTGCCTCCCACTATTTCGAGTTGGCTGGAAAAAGTGGACCAACTTTATAGATTTGAGGAGCTGGCACACTGGGAGACCCACACTCGAGCAAAGTTCCTTAAGGTGTGGCTTCCTTGGAAGAAATTCAGGTTTCCTGACAGCTAGAGCGGTTCCCCCCCCTCCCCCCTTTCCCTTCTTACCCTTGTCTTCATGTCTTTCTTTGTTTTACTGTTATATTAGATCTCTATTGGATTCAGGTTACAGATGTCCATTTGCTTGGATAGAGATGTCATACTTGCCTCTTATTGATGATACAGACCGTGGCGCAGGATTAATGTAATGTGCATTATAGGCATTTGTCATGTTACACCTTATTTGATGTGCACTGTCAATTGTACTATTATTCTACTTGCCTGTATCTTTTTCATGACATAACCAATAAAAAGAGATTTGGTTAAGCAGAGCAGAGAGGAGGATGAGGCAGCTCTATGGCTCATTGTGGTGAAGTAACTTGTCCTGCTATGTGATTAGGACAGGTTTTGTGTGTACTAATAGGATGGCAGCCATTTTATTTCTCCTAATGATTGCTTCCTAGACAAAACAAGCCATTCTAAGGCTACTTTCACACTCGAGTTTTGTGCGGATCCATCATGGACGGATCCATTCAGATAATACAACTGTCTGCATCCGTTCTGAACGGATCCGTTTGTATTAGCTTTAACATAGCCGAGACGGATCTGTCTTGAACACCATTGAAAGTCAATGGAGGACGGATCTGTTTTCTATTGTGCCAGATTGTGTCAGTGAAAACAGATCCATTCCCATTGACTTACATTGTGTGCCAGGACGGATCCGTTTGGCTCAGTTTCATCAGACGGACAAGGGCAAAGCGGAATGGAGACTGAACTGTGGTAAGTGAGGAAGGAATGCAGGGGTGGTAAAAAAACATCCCTGCCTTTTCTAAGGGGAGCCAGGCTGTCCGTTTTTCGTCTGTGGCAATGTCTGTGCTGCCTCTGTTTTTGCTCATTGTTTTCGGGTTTTTTTTGTCCTCATTGAGTCATCCTTTTTCCAGTTGCACTGCTAGGCCGAAAATGGAATTTCCACAGAAGGGAGAAATAGACCAAATGCGGATGACATCTGTGTGCTGCCAGTGTTTTTCACAGACTCATGGGGGAGAATTTTCAAAAGTGCTGCTGATAATGAATTTAATATTCTGTTTGCAGTGGTCTGTGTAATGAGGTTGGTGCTAATGAGTGCAAATTGATGTGTTATCATTAGTGTTGGGCGAGCATGCTCGGCCAAACACCATTTTGACTCAAGCATCGCGATGCTCGGCACATTGCAGTGTTCGGCCGAACACCACGTGTGCTCGAGGGCTACGCTCGAGTCTCTGCCCCGCACGTTTGTTGGCTGCTACACAGCCAATAAACATGCAGGGAAGTACTCGCACTCACTGTAATGGCGTAGCCATGTTGGTTACTGGCATTACAGTGATTGGCTGGCCGAAACACCTCATCGGGTGTTATATAGCACCCGATGACACGTGGTTCGGCTCAGTCTGAGTCAGGGAGAGACAAACAGCACACCACCGCAGAGCGTGGAAGGGTATAAGGGACTAGACTGAGATGTGGAATGGTTGTGTCTGATAATGGTTGTAACTTGGTGGCGGCTTTAGAGCTCGGCAAGCTCACACACATACCATGCCTAGCCCACGTGTTCAACTTAGTGGTTCAGCGGTTTCTCAAAACCTACCCCAATTTGCCTGAGCTACTGGTTAAGGTGCGCCGCATGTGTGCCCATTTTGGAAAGTCATCTACAGCTGCCGCCGATCTGGCAATGCTGCAGCAGTGCTAGCAATTGCCAGCTCACTGACTGTTGTGCAACGTGAGCATGCGCTGGAAATCCATGTTCCACATGTTGGCCAGGCTTTGTGAGCAGCAGAGGGCAGTAGTGGAATACCAGCTGCAACATGGTTGTCGCCTTTCCAGTCATCTTCCACTCTTTACAAGCGACAAGTGGGCATGGATGTCTGACCTCTTTGAAGTTTTATGCAACTTTGAAGAATCAACACAAATTGTGAGATGCGATGCCGATATTATCGGCGTAACCATCCCACTTCTGTGTCTACTGAAACGCTCACTGCTCACAATAAAGGAGAACACTTTGCATGTGGGAGAGGTGGAAAGAGAGTACACAGGGTGATAGCCAGACCACCCTCAGTTCGTCTTCTCAGCGCAAATTGGATGATGATGAGGAGGAGCAGGAGATGGTTGCCTCTTCTACCATTAGCGGTTAGTACCCATAGCGGGTTTATTCCATCTGTTCAGTGTAGATGGGCCAAAGAGGAGGAAGAGGATGAGGATATTGAGAGTCATCCTCCTGATGAGGACAGCGAAGTCTTGTCTGTTGGGACTCTGGCACACATGGCTGTCTTTATGTTATGCTGCCTTTCCTGTGACTCTCGCGTTATACGCATTTTGGCCAACACCGATTACTGGTTGTTCACCCTTCTCGACCGCCGCTACAATGAGAAGAGGTGGAGAGGACTAGCAAAATGGAGCAATACCAGAAGGTCCTTTTGGAAAAATTGCTCAAAAAAATTTCCAGCTAACAACGCTGGCGGCAGAGTACGTAGTTCCTTGAGCAACTGAGGAGGGGAGACGAGGGGAACACACAGCAGTTCCAACAGAGGCAGGGCAACACTCTACAAGGCCTGGGACCCACCAGCACCCTCACCCTGATGCATGGCCTAGTGTCACAAGGAGGGAAAAGTTTTGAAAGATGGTGAAGAAGTACGTAGCAGACATAGTGTCAGTGTCCTCAGTGATCCCTCTGTGCCTTACAACTATTGGGTGTCCAAGCTGGACACGTGGCATGAACTGGCGCTCTACGCCTTGGAGGTGCTGGCCTGCCCTGCCGCTAGCGTTTTGTCAGAGTGGGTATTTAGGGCTGCTAGGGGCATAATAACTGATAAGCGCATCCGCCTGTCAACTGAAAATGCTGACATGTTGACTCTTATCAAAATGAACAAAGTCTGGATTGCCCCTGACTTCTCTACTCCACCAGAGGAAAGTGGCTGAACATAAAGGCACTTTAAATGTGGCTTTTATAGTCTATTGAATACACTGTATTCCTATGCACCCCTTCCACCACTAAAAATGGTATATGGTTTAATCTTCCTTTTCTCGTCCTCCTCCTCCATCATTTAAACATGCTTATTAGGCTGCCCTCGCTCCTAATGTTTTAGAGGGTTAGCTAAGCAGCAGACCCTCACCCCTAATGTTTTAGATGGTCAGATCAGCAGCAGGCCCTCGCCCCTAATGTCTTAGAGGGTCACCAGCAGGCCCTTGCTCCTAATGTTTTTGAGGGTTACCAGCAGGCCATCAATCATAATTTTTCAAGGGTGTGTATGATGCCCTCCTTTATGTGTAATAAAGGGTGTATTGGAGTGCCGGTTCCTTGTAATTTTTGTCAGCCCTTTCACTTTATATACAAGTAAATATACAGTCTGTAAAAGTGGCATACTACTCGGACAACATTGTTCCCAGCAACGACCTCGGAGTCCAAGATGCATCCAGACATATTCCCCATGCTGTTCCCAAACCATTTCAGTGGTGTTTCCAGTGGTCAACAATTCTTAATCGTAGATCTTCTGAGAGCTCTAAAAGTGCAGCACCAAGCGATCAAAAAGGCGTATGCCCCCCAAATTAATACCAATCTAACCGTCACCTCATCCCACAAAAAATTAGCCCCTAGTTAAAACAATCGCCCAAAAAAAACAACTATGGCTCTCAGACTATGGAGACACTAAAATATGATTTTTTTTTTTAAAAAGCTTTTATTGTGTTAAATGTAAAAAAAAAAAAATTGACTTATTAGATATCGCCATGTCCATAAGGACTTTCTCTATATAAAAATATCGCATGAACTAACCCCTCAGGTGAACACCGTAAAAGCCATTTTTTGTCACCTTAAATCACAAAAAGTGTAATAGAAAGCTATCAAAAAGTTATATGCACCCCAAAATAGTGCCAATCAAACCGACATCTAATCCTGCAAAAATGATAACCTACCTAAGACAATCGCCCAAAAAAAATAAAAAATATGTCTTTCAGACTATGGAGACACTAAGTCATGATTTATTTATTTTTGTTTAAAAAATGTAGTTATTGTTTAAAACTTGAATAAATAAAAAAAGTAGACATATTAGATATCGCCGCATCCGTAAGAACCTGCTGTATAAAAGTATCACATTACCTAACCCCTCATGTGAACACAGTAAAAAAATTTAAATAAAAAAAGCAATTTTTTTGTCACCTTACCTCACAAAAAGTGTAATACCAAGCGATCAAAAAGTCATATGCAACCTAAAATAGTACCAATCAAACCATCATCTCAAACCAAACAAAATGAGCCCCTACATAAGACAGTCGCCCAACAAATAAAAAAATCTATGGCTTTCAGAATATGGAGACTGAAACAAACAACCAAATAAAGTAGTCATATTTGGTATTGTCGCATCTGTAACATTGAACATTGTAAATAACAAAAAATAAAAAGTGCCAAAACAGCTATTTTTTGTCACCTGGTTTTAAGAAAAATGAAGTACAATATGTGACGAGAAAACAATATCAGAATGGCTTGGATAAGTAAAAGCGTTATCACCACATAAAGTGACACATGTCAGATTTCCCAAAAATGGCCTGGTCCTTAAGGTCAGGCTGTCTGCTTTTTGGTGGTAAAAAAAAATCATGTTTTTGTGTCTCTTATTTTTGGGAGCGATTGTCTTAGGTCGGTATCATTTTTGCGGGATTAGATGACGGTTTGATTGGCACTATTTTGGCACTATTTTGGGGTGCATGTGACTTTTTGATCCCTTGCTATTACCTTTTTGTGATGTAAGGTGACAAAAATGGCTTTTTTTACACTGTTTTATTATTATTATTATTTTTTATGGTGTTCACCTGAGGGGATAGGTCATGTGATATTTTTACAGAGCAGGTCGTAACGGATGTGGCAATACCTAATATGTCTACTTTTGTTTATTTTATTTAAGTTTTACACAATATCATTTTTTAAACAAAAAAACCCCATGTTTTAGTGTCTCCATAGTTTGTAAGCCATAGAATTTTTTTGTGGGGCGATTGTCTTAGGTAGGATCATTTTTGCGGGATTAGATAATGGTTTGATTGGCACTATTTTGGGGTGCATATGACTTTTTGATCACTTGCTATTACACTTTTTGTGATGTAAGGTGACAAAAAGTGTTTTTTTTTACAGCGTTTTTTATTTGATCTTTTTTACAGTGTTCTTCTAAGGGGCTAGGTAATGTGGTATTTTTATATAGCAGGTTGTTACAGACGCGGCGATACCTAATGTCTACTTACATTTTTTACATTTAACACAATAAAAGCATTTTTGAAACAAAAAAAATATGTTTTAGTGTCCCCCTAGTCTGAGAACCATTTATTTTTTATTTTTTGAGAGATTGTGTTAGGTAGGGGCTTATTTTTTGCGGGATGAGGTGACGGTTAGATTGGTACTATTTTGGGGGGGCATACGCCTTTTTGATCGCTTGGTGTTGCACTTTTACCCTGGGTTCAGACCTGAGCGTTCTGAAACGAGCGCTCTGTATGCGCGATTGTACGGGCGTTTACATTCGCGCGTACAGAGACAGGCGTGCACACATTGTCGTGCGTTCCCGAATATCTATGTGCGGGAACGCGCGACAAACGCCCAAAAAAAGCTCAAGAACTTGTTTGAGCGTCGGGCGTTTTACAGTGCGATCATACGCGCTGTAAAACGCCCAGGTGAGAACCATTCCCATAGGGAAGCATTGGTTTCTCCTTGTTGAGCATTTTACAGCACGTAGGAACGTGCTGTAAAACGCTCAGGTGTGAACCCAGGGTTAGTGATGTAAGGTGACAAAAAATATATTTTTTTAGAACAGTTTTTATTTAATTTTTTTGACGGTGTTAACCTGAGGGGTTAGGTCATGTGATATTTTTATAGAGTCTGTCGATACGGACACAGCGATACCTAATATGTCTACTTTTCTTGTTTTCCCTATTTTTTACAATTTTTTTTACTTTGTTTTTTGAAAAGGATGCTTTTTTTTTACTTGAAACTGAATTTTTTTTGTAAAAATGTATTTTTTGAACTTTATTTTTTGTCCCACTCTGGGACTTCAACTTTTGGTTGTCTGATCCACTTTACAATGAATCACAATACTTCTGTATTGTGATGCATTGGCTGTAAGTGTATTACCAGTGTAGTTAGGGAACAGTGCTTACTAAGTGACGAGAAGAAGACGCTGTATTTTCCTAATATCAGGCTGGCATTGTCAATATATTTATTCACCCCTAGGTGGTGCTGGCGCCACATAATATATATAGCTTGGGGTATGATAGAACAGGAAGTGAAGTAGTTAGTTGGAGTGAGGTAGGAGAAGGAAGTTAATGGAGGAGGAGAACAGGCAAGTTCCACAATGTAGCTGCCTTTCTTTCCTCTGGGCCCTGATCAAGCCTGGAGACAACAGACCAAGGAGTCGCAGCAGCCCTAGCACAAGTCAGTAAGTCTAAGTATGGATATAAAGCAAGTCTAGTGAAGATTAGAGCTGAGTCTAGCCAAGGGACTTCACAAGCAAAATTGGCCATAAGGGACTTAAAGGTACCTGGACATAACTGGATAATTAGTGCGCAGAATTATCCTTTTCCACTAAACACCTTCTGGGACATAGTGGACCTGAATATTTCAGGAGAGCATCCTGCATCAAATAATGTAACAGAGAGTCGGCCTGTCACGAGGGAGAATGCCCTTGTTGGATTGCTCAAGATAAATAGGAGATTATATTCAGTACCTGAGTGCTAGAATGTGGACTTAGTGCAAAGCTACTTATGCAAGAATTGTCATTCTGCCTGTTAAAGCCAAAGTATTAAGAGAACTCCTCAAGTGACAATTGCCAGACCTGTTATAAGGAATTCCAGTTATACCAACATCTGGATTATTGCTTTTGATATATACAGGTCCTTCTCAAATAATTAGCATATTGTGATAAAGTTCATTATTTTCTGTAATGTACTGATAAACATTAGACTTTCATATATTTTAGATTCATCACGCACCAACTGAAGTAGTTCAAGCCTTTTATTGTTTTAATATTGATGATTTTGGCATACAGCTCATGAAAACCCAAATTTCCTATCTAAAAAAATTAGCATATTTCATCCGACCAATAAAAGAAAAGTGTTTTTAATACAAAAAAAGTCAACCTTCAAATAATTATGTTCAGTTATGCACTCAATACTTGGTCGGGAATCCTTTTGCAGAAATGACTGCTTCAATGCGGCGTGGCATGGAGGCAATCAGCCTGTGGCGCTGCTGAGGTGTTATGGAGGCCCAGGATGCTTCGATAGCGGCCTTAAGCTCATCCAGAGTGTTGGGTCTTGCGTCTCTCAACTTTCTCTTCCCAATATCCCAGAGATTCTCTATGGGGTTCCGGTCAGGAGAGTTGGCAGGCCAATAGAGCACAGTGATACCATGGTCAGTAAACCATTTACCAGTGGTTTTGGCACTGTGAGCAGGTGCCAGGTCGTGCTGAAAAATGAAATCTTCATCTCCATAAAGCTTTTCAGCAGATGGAAGCATGAAGTGCTCCAAAATCTCCTGATAGCTAGCTGCATTGACCCTGCCCTTGATAAAACACAGTGGACCAACACCAGCAGCTGACATGGCACCCCAGACCATCGTCTGTGGGTACTTGACACTGGACTTTAGGCATTTTGGCATTTCCCTCTCCCCAGTCTTCCTCCAGACTCTGGCACCTTGATTTCCGAATGACATGCAAAATTTGCTTTCATCCGAAAAAAGTACTTTGGACCACTGAGCAACAGTCCAGTGCTGCTTCTCTGTAGCCCAGGTCAGGCGCTTCTGCCGCTGTTTCTGGTTCAAAAGTGGCTTGACCTGGGGTATGCGGCACCTGTAGCCCATTTCCTGCACACGCCTGTGGATGTTTCTACTCCAGACTCAGTCCACTGCTTCCGCAGGTCCCCCAAGGTCTGGAATCGGTCCTTCTCCACAATCTTCCTCAGGGTCCGGTCACCTCTTCTCGTTGTGCAGCGTTTTCTGCCATACTTTTTCCTTCCCACAGACTTCCCACTGAGGTGCCTTGATACAGCACTCTGGGAACAGCCTATTCGTTCAGAAATTTCTTTCTGTGTCTTACCCTCTTACTTGAGGGTGTCAATGATGGCCTTCTGGACAGCAGTCAGGTCGGCAGTCTTACCCATGATTGCGGTTTTGAGTAATGAACCAGGCTGGGAGTTTTTAAAAGCCTCAGGAATCTTTTGCAGGTGTTTAGAGTTAATTAGTTGATTCAGATGATTAGGTTAATAGCTCATTTAGAGAACCTTTTCATGATATGCTAATTTTTTGAGATAGGAATTTTGGGTTTTCATGAGCTGTATGCCAAAATCATCAATATTAAAACAATAAAAGGCTTGAACTACTTCAGTTGGTGTGTAATGAATCTAAAATATATGAAAGTCTAATGTTTATCAGTACATTACAGAAAATAATGAACTTTATCACAATATGCTAATTTTTTGAGAAGGACCTGTAAATGAACTGTACCAACTGTCCTGAGACTATTAATTCAGTAAATGTTCAACTGTTTTAGACTTTCAGACTCCTCATCCTTTCTATTACTCTCAACATTTGCACCTTACGGTGCTGGCATCACGAACACAGGGGCCAAGCCACCAAAGCAGCCTAAGCATACCCATCAAGGGCACCTCAACTTCCATCTGGCTGGTGTTCCCTGTAATTGAGAGTGCCCCGGAGGATTTAGTGCTGTACTTCCCTCCACTGCACTGCCGGCCCAGGGAGGCTCCGCTAACCGTGAGTAAATAAACTACTACCCCCAACGGCCCACCGTAACTCACGTGTTGCCCCTGTGGCCCTGGTATGTCGCAGGGTACTGTGGAGGTCACTAATTAAGGGGCGGCCGCTGTGGAGGTCACTTTTAAAGGGGCAGGCCACTGTGGAGGTCACTGTTACAGGGGTGGGGTACAGTAGATGTCACTGTTATAGTGGATACTGTTGATATCTTTAAACAACACAGATAATTAAATGAAATAGATGAAATATACCTGTGCGAAGCCGGGTGCTTCTGCTAGTCTTTCGATAAAGGTAAGAGCTTGAAAGTCACACATATTCAGCAGAGCGCTAACAATACAAGTGCTGACTGTATCAGGTAAAATATTGCGTTGTAAATCATTAGTGTCCATCACCTGATGGATTCGTTGCAGCATGAATTTAGTTTTTTCTGTTCCTATGATGAAACAAAAAAACAGAACTCCTCAACATACATGTGAACCTAGCCCTATGATGGCTAACCTCCAGCACTCCAGCTGTAAAACTACGACTCCCAGCATGCACACTTGCTTGGCTGTTCTCAGAACTCCATAGAAATGAATGGAGCATGCTGGGAGTTGTAGTTTCACCACAGCTGGAGTGCCAGAGGTTAGCCACCACTGACCTAGCCTGTTCTAGGATTCTTCTTTTCTCTTCCACATGGAGGGGTCATATACAAGAACAATTCTTCCCTAGACATTTCTACAGACCCTCCAGCATGGCTGATCCACGTCTCTGGGTTCCAACCCCAACATTGCTCTGCTGGCTCTGCAGGTCCTGGTGTCTCTTTGCAATAACATCTGCAGCCAACAACTGGCCATAACTGTGACATGTCACCCATGCATCATGTGATCCAATGACATGATGCATGGGTGAGATGTCACTGTTGTGACTACATGACCAGCCTCAAACCGGATGTTGACCCTGCGAGACCCTGGAAACTGCAGAGTCGGTGGGGCAGAGATGGGGCTAAAACCTAGCGGTGGAGATCAATCCATTGAGTATGATTACGACCACAAGTCTGGCCACATTGTGGGGTCTGTAGAAAAGGCCCCAGGGGTGAACAACCTCTTTAAATTTTTAACAATAATTTCTCATAATTTCTCATTTGGATAGTTATGTATTTTCAGACATGCTGTATACTAAACTAATCTAAACTAAAATGAAAGTTTCAA
Organism: Bufo gargarizans; assembly: GCF_014858855.1. Lineage (NCBI taxonomy): Eukaryota > Metazoa > Chordata > Amphibia > Anura > Bufonidae > Bufo > Bufo gargarizans. The sequence goes on from NC_058080.1 coordinate 667,077,650, forward strand.
CAAAGTACTCACCTTATACAATTTAGATCTGCAGAAAGGTGACTTGGTAAAGGAAAAAAAAAAAAAGGAAACCATATTACTTCTTCATAGAATATTGGCATAGTGAAAGGGAGTTAGGTAAAGGGTATGTGCACCTTTATGCGTTAGGTGATAATATTGGTGGGGCTCTATAGGAGAAGGCTCTCAGGATCAGTACAAGATAACGGATGTATTGTATTAAAGGTGTTTTCTGAGACTTTTATACTGATGACCTATCAACAGGGTCGTCTTTAATATTGATTGGACCCTGGGCAAGAATTTACTTGGGCCCCCTGGATCCCGCCTTCCCACACCTTAGCAGGCAATCACGCTCTCCACCACAATACACACAAAAAATCCACACACCTGGTAGAGTCCAGTGAATGACTGTAAATACTTCCAGTTCTGAAGACTCCAGCGGCGCAGGGTCAGTGCTCTGGGCAGCTGGGCTCAGGGATGGAGGTGGGCACTGCTCTGCAGGAAGGAGACCGGGGCTCGGCTCACCCTAGCGTTACAGTGCACCCCAGCACCCCACAGTATGCAAGCAGTATAGCACCCTATAGTATACAGCACCCCACAGTATGCAGTATAGCACCCTATAGTATACAGCACCCCACAGTATGCAGTATAGCACCCTATAGTATACAGAAACCAACAGTATGCAGTTAAGCACCCTATAGTATACAGCACCCCACAGTATACAGTAGAGCAGTATAGCACACCGCAGTATACAGCACCCCACAGTATACAGCACCACATTCTATACAGTATACAGCACCTCACAGTATACAGTAGAGCAGTATAGCACCCCACAATATACAGCACCCCACAGTATACAGCTCCCCACAGTATACAGCCCCCACAATATACAGCCCCCCACAGTATACAGCACCCCACAATATACAGCCCCCCAGAGTATACAGCACCCCACAGTATACAGTCCCCCACAATATACAGCCCCCACAGTATACAGACCCCCACAATATACAGTAGAGCAGTATAGCACTCCACAATATACAGCACCCTTACAGCATACAGCACCTAACGGTATACAGCACCTCACAGTATACAGCACCCCAAACTATACAGAATACAGCACCTCACAGTATACAGTATACAGCACCCCACAGTATACAGTAAAGCAGTATAGCACCCCACAATATACAGCACCCCACAGTATACAGCACCTCACGGTATACAGCACCTCACAGTATACAGTATACAGCACCCCAAAATATACATAATACAGCACCTCACAGTATACAGTATACAGCACCCCACAGTATACAGTAAAGCAGTATAGCACCCCACAATATACAGCACCCCACAGTATACAGCCCCCCACAGTATACAGCCCCCACAACATACAGCCTCCTACAGTATACAGCACCCCACAATATACAGCCCCCCAGAGTATACAGCACCCCACAGTATACAGTCCCCCACAATATACAGCCCCCACAGTATACAGCCCCCCACAATATACAGTAGAGCAGTATAGCACTCCACAATATACAGCACCCTTACAGTATACAGCACCTCACGGTATACAGCACCTCACAGTATACAGCACCCCAAACTATACAGAATACAGCACCTCACAGTATACAGTATACAGCACCCCACAGTATACAGTAGAGCAGTATAGCACCCCACAATATACAGCACCCCACAGTATACAGCACCTCACAATATACAGTATACAGCACCCCAAAATATACATAATACAACACCTTACAGTATACAGCACCCCACAGTATACAGTAAAGCAGTATAGCACCCCACAATATACAGCACCCCACAGTATACAGCACCCCAGGTATACAGTAAAGTAATATAGCACCCCACAGTATACAGCAACCCAACGGTATACAGCACCCCACAGTATACAGTAGAGCAGTATAGCACACCACAATATACAGCACCCCAAAGTATGGAGTAGAGCAGTATAGCATACCACAATATACAGCACCCCACACTATACAGTATACAGCACCCCATAGTATACAGTAGAGCAGTATAGCACCCCACAGTATACAGTAGCTTACAGTATATTAGTATAACAGCCCCTGTCACTTTTTCCTGATGTAATCTTCACAAAAAAAGCTCCACAGTTAAGGCAAACTTCTCCTGCAGCAACACTTCTGGTAGACAGGACCTTTGATTACCTCATAGCCATGTGACCAGTAATATTGCTAGGTTACTGGTACATGGTGATGATGTCATCTAAGGTCCTTTCTCCTAAGAGAATCACAGCTCTCACAGTTCGCTGCCTGGAGTGCCAGCAGGCACCCCCCCCCCCCGTGTAGCTGACAGCCTGACACCCGGGGCAGTGGCCAGCAGGGCTCAAGAGGGCCCCCCAGGAGCAACTGGGCCTGTAGCAGCTGCCCCTTTTGCCCCTTGTTAAAGATGGCTCTGTATCCACTGGATAGGTCATCAGTATCTGATGGGTGGGGGCTGACACCCAGGACCACCCCCGCTCAGCTGTTTTAGAAGGCACTGGTACTTCTGTGAGTGCTGTGGCCTTCTCACATCTTTTCCTAGGCCACTGAAAACACGTTCATCAGTCACGTGGCCTAGGAGCAGCTCAGCCCCATAGAAGTAAATAGGGCTGAGCTGCAATACCAAGTATAGCCACTACATAATGTATGACACAGTGCTTGGTGAGCTGCAAAAGCCAGTGGTGCTCACAGGAGTGCCGATGCCTTCTCAAAACAGCTGATCGGCAGTGGTCCCACTGTGTCGGACCCCCACCAGTCAGATACTGATGATCTATCCAGAGGATAGGTTATCAGTATAAAAATCTCAGAAAACCCTTTTAATGAGGCTACAGCAGTGGCATACTGTTCTTGCACACGTAACCATTCAGGCCAGTGAGTGGTTGCAGAAGTCTTGTGACCAAGAAAGGTATCCATCACTTCCCATCCAATGGGGAACTGCTGGAAGGGGCAATGCTAGAATAGAGGGCAACTGAATAGGTGAGGTTTTTATTTTTTGAACACAGTCCTGTATAATTATACTTTTTTAAATAAGTCCAGAAACCCACTTTAATTGTTTCTCCTGTTGAAATTGCTTCTACCGCTGAAGAGGGGAAGAGCAGGACAGCCTAGGAAATTCCAGATTCACTTGGGTTTCCATGCCAGTGTGTTACTTTATTAAATGTTGGTTTACTACAGTCCATCTATGACCAATGCATCTAAAGCATTTGTACAACGATGACTGTACTGTACTTCATGGGTGGATATATCAGGGGCCACTGCTAGCTACCTTAAAGGGAGTCTGTCACCAGGAAATACACTGTTACACCAGGCACTGCTAGGACTAGTTCAGCTAAGGGTACTTTCACACTTGCGGCAGAGGATTCTGTCAGGCAGATTCATCTTTGTATGTAACAATTATGTTCGTGTAATGTGCCTGGTTGTTCAGCAGATGGTGGTGTGTATCTGCTGAACCGGGTGGGCTAGTGACAATCTACAATTTTTAGACAGGTTGCAGTATAGGGCAAGATCCACAACCAGCAGCGTCACAATGATAGTCCAGCTCAATACATATTGTGCAAATGTTCGGAGGCAAACTGCCTAATCTCCCAGCGTGTGAGATGTGTGAATGAATGATGGATGTCTGTCGCATAGGGATATAGGAATACATCTCATCTATTTACAATAGAAACTCCTATACCTAGGACCTATAGGGACACCAAACAATTCACCATTGAAAACACACCTGCTAACCTGTGGTGATACATGGCCACACAGTATCCATGAGGTAAACCACCTCTTAAATAGAATGTAGAGCGAGCAACAGCGGACCAAAAAAGACATAAATTAACTGACTTAGCCCGTAACTGCAACCTGATATTTTAAAATTACCTTGTAGTATTGGTTTCTCTGAGTATTTGCGTTTTAAAAGTAAATAATAAAGGTTAAAGTTTTAACATATAGATAAGACCCCTAAAAGGAGTTTTTGGTCAGGTGACCGTGGTTTGATTTTTGTTACAATCTCCTGAGGGCCCTATAGGGACATAAATCTGGTTCTATCTGGCAAAGTGACACAGATCTTTAGACAGAATGGAACTTACCATTCCATTCTCCCCCTTTTGGGCAGAATTGGGCTAGTCCCGTTTCCTACCAAGGGAGGGGCTGCAGGAAGTTCTAGTTCGGTTGTTCTAAGCTAGGGTTGGAAGCAGATGTGTCAAGATAGTTTCTCATCCTGCAGTATGAGTCTCTCCAGAGGGAAGAAGTTTATAGAGCACCATGACTCCTTACAGATTTACAGACAGAGTACTACGAGAGGGTCAACAGCCAAAGGCACCCCACTGTACAGGTATCAAAATCTTTACAGAGTCCAGTAACCAGACTAAAGCCAAGTTTAGCACAGCAGAGAAGGATAAAGCAGAATATCCCAGTTTGTCTGCCAGTTTATGCCAAAAACCTGCTGCAAAAAGAGAAAGATTGTTTCTTGTGCTGATACAAGTGAGTCAAGTAAAGCTGTGAACTTTATAAAGTCTGGACTTGACTATTTCTCCACCTCCACCATTACTCTTTCTTTTATTTCTTCAGAGCCGAACCCTGGGGAGCGACGGTTTCCAGTTGGAGCACCGTGACACACAGAGAAAACTATTGGGGCCTCACCACATGACTCAGCATTCCAATAAACCTGAGACACGATTGTCCCTGGGGGGTGGCACGTTGCACAGTTACATGCACTTTGTGCAGCCTTGTTCCTCCTCCTTCCTCTGCGTGCATAGTCATCTCACCACAAGAGGGAGAGGCTAGCAGGGGGAGAAGGAGGTGCATGGAGTGGCTTGGGCCCTCCCTCGGTGCTTTTAAATGTTCATTTTGTTGTGGAAATTTTATTAGGATGTGCATTTAATATATTGTGTATTGTCATCATGTCTCTCAGTGTCAGGGTAAACCATTGGAGTGGATATCTTCCTGTGTATGTCCTGTCACAGCTGCTGGGCGCAGAGGTCTCCGTCGGCGAATGGTCCATGTGCTAAGCACTGGGCTGTGGGCCGGGGGAGGCTGATGTGTTCAGCAGAGCAGTGTTTTGTTGGCTGATGTATGGACGCCGGCTAGGGCCCCTGCGCAAGACGCAGATTTATTGGCTTGGCGTGGATGCATTTGTTAAGAGAACAATATATAAAAGGAACGTGCGTTTGTTTTCTCTAGTGCACCTGATCAGCCGCTGGAGATAATGACGTTGTCCTGTAAATAAACCTGCATGTGGATCATAGTAACTTTATCTGGCATTGATCACTGAGCAAGGCTGGATAAAATTAGCTCCAGTGGTAATGGTAGATTATTGTATACATGTGTTTGTTAGCTAGCTAGGTTATTCTAAATGCTTGTCTTCCTATGTCATCACTTCCTGTATGTCATCACTTCCTGTATCCTTGTCTTGGGACATCCCCTTTTACACCTTTTGTTAGTAAATAAAAGACACAGACTGAGCAGGGCGGAGAGGATGCTCAGCAAGAATTCATTCAATATGGTAACACCTGGGTCTGTCTCTGACTGCGGCTGAGGGAAAAGGGATTTACCTTTTTCCTTACACAAACTTTGATGCGAGCTGATTACAACTATTAATATTTCTACAACAATTTGCATATGGATTACAAGTATTTTTCTGTAGAATGAAGCAATGGATCACTAAATGAAAGCTATCATTACATTCAGCTGAGCTCTGACAGGGCATGGTTTACAAGTAAATTTCCCGATGACAGGCTCCCTAAAAAATAATAGTTCTCTATACTATTTTAGAGGAGAGCTGGCACGTCACACCAATTGCCAGTCCCTCTCTCTCCTTGATTGACAGGTCAAGGTTCCTTCATATTCATCTCATATTCAATATTCCAATAGTATATGGAAACTCAAAAAAAGGAGGGTCTGGCAGAGAAAGCAGGAAGATCAAGGATGCAAAGAGTGATTTGAGACCTTAAAGGGTTTCTGTCACCAGATTTAACCCTATTAAGCTAGCTGACATTAGCACATCCTAATGTCAGCTAAACCTAACTAGCCTATTCCTACTTTTATCTATGCCCCAGTTATGCCAGAAATCTAACTTTTATAATATGCTAATTAGCCTCTAGGAGCAGGGGGCGGCTCTTAGAGGCTCCGTTCTCTCAGCATTCGGCGCAGGTGCGGTGAGGATGCTGGCAGCCTGCGAGCGTCTTTCCCTCACTGCGCCTGCACCGAATGCTGAGTGGCGCAAGATTTCACCAGAGCACAGGGCTGGCAGTCAGATGCGAGCGCTGCCTGGCCCTGTCAATTAGGATTTGGAGGGAGGCGACAAAGGTGGGAGAACGGAGCCTCTAGGAGCAGAAACAACGCCCCCCCCCCTGCTCCTAGAGGCTAATTAGCATATTATAAAAGTTAGATTTCTGGAGTAACGGGGGCATAGATTAAAGTAGGAATAGGCTAGTTAGGTTTAGCTGACATTTGCGATGTGCTAATGTCAGCTAGCTTAATAGGATTAAATCTGGTGACAGAATCCCTTTAACTTCTCATTTTTTACAGACTGTAGCAATGGATCACTAAGCTAAAAGTATCATTACATATAGTGGAGCTAGCCCCACAAGGCTTTAACAGTGAATTTCCTGGTGACAGATTCCCTTTAGGGTACAGCCCGATGGTGCAGCTAGCCAAATGTAGCCAAACCATGCCCACTCACGCAGTCAATTTCTACAGTTCAGTGCTGTCTACAAGCAACATTGTGTCCCTGTCTCCTTACTGAATGCACAAGAATGACTGGTGTCACATCAGTATCATAATGAATGACAATTTAATGTTATTCAGATCTCGCATACATTCGAATGAACGTCATGAACCATGTCTTTTGGTTTAGTGTCAAAACAATACGTAAATCGTGACGGCCTCAAATAATGTAGTAATAAGGTGCACCCTCAGGCTGTAGTTACACGTGCAGTAATTAAGGGGGTTGTCCCATCACAGACAATAGGGACATATTGCTTGGAGTGAGGAAAGGTGGTGGAGGGCGCACTGCGCATGCGCTGCCGCCCTCCATTAATTTCTATGGGGCTGCTGAAAATAGCCGAGCAGCCCCATTCACTTGCATGGGAAGAGCGCTTGGCACTCCAGCCAACACTCTCCCTCCTGCGTTCTCCGCATAGGACCCGCACCTATCAGACAATAGGGGCATATCCTAGCGACATGCCCCCCCCCCCCATTGTCTGTGAATGGAAAACCCCTTTAAAGGCTTGCCACCGCACTGCAATTATATCGCCATGCTTTCCTTGTGTCATGCTGTCTGGACAATTATATGCCTTGAAGAAGCTCTGCTGCCCGGAAATGTTCGCCTATTTGATTTAACCCTAAAAAGATGAGAAACCAAATACAAATTTGAAGTGTGCAGAAGTTTAAATGATCAATTATTAAAGCTATTACAAACTGGTTCCATGGCAGTATTACCAAATAATGTTAAATGGATTTTCTGGGTCTTTAATACTGATGACTAGGGATGAGCGAATCGACTTTAGATGAAACATCCGAAGTCGATTCGCATGAAACTTTGTTCTAATTTGTACTGTAAAAAAACATTTCCCAAACTCGGGTTCGGTTCCAAGGTACCATTTGGAACTGAACCCGAGTTCGGGAAATGTTTTTTTTTTACAGTACAAATTAACTTAAGAATTTATTACGTGAAGTCTCGCGAGACTTTGCGAAGCAATAACTTCGGCTCGTCGAAGCCAATACATTCTAATACTGTACGGAGCTCCTGCTTCGTACAGTATTAGAACAACGTTTTAAGAGAATCGACTTTGGATGTTTATTCCGAAGTCGATTCACTCATCCCTACTGATGACCTATCCTCATGATAGTAAATGAAGAGAGGTAGCGGCAGCATCTCCAGGGAATCCTTTATTGGACGGACTTTACAGAAAGTGTGCCATAAAATCAAGCAGCAACGTTTCCGCTGTATCCCAGCCTTTGTCAAGCCTAATACAGAGTGATAATCTCTACCCTGTTAAAGTGCATGCAGCTCCACCCACAATACAATATATAGCAGCCTTATACAATTAACATCACAACCAATAGTGTCTTATAATGAAACTAAAATGCATACACCCGCAGGTGCATAACATGTGCTCACCTTAAACAGTGCACCACAGTATTGTCCGTTCATCATGGCCAGCGGTACTCACATCACGCGTCTCCAGAGGCGCATTGCGCATGTCAGTGTTATTATCCATAAGTATTCAGGACCTGGGGAACACACCATGCAGCGGGGCATGGTGGGATGTGTGGTGTTGCAGCGGCTGGGGAGTCGCGGTTTGCCCTTCCCTGGTTTATACAATCTCCAATAATATATGTAATCTCCACTAGTATCGGAATATGGTAATAGCATGCATTGTACTGTGATCAAATACATAGGGCAGCGGATCGATATGGTATTTATACGCATCCATTTTTACTCCTGGCTACATGGGGATTTGGATAGAGTTGGGCGTCACTCAATATCAGGCATCAAATAGAGAAATTGGAATGGAATAGTGTCTGAAAATTATTTATGTATCACACCTTAAAATATTACAACATGTTGCATAAAACCATACAATAAAATTAACAATAATACACACTAAAATATCGCGTATCTAAAACTACTTGGAATAGCAAAACTGAGTCTCTGAGGCCCTGATGAGCCTAACTGTTGTCAATTATCAATTATCCTCAGCAGTTTGAGTTTAGAGGCATATATGGTAATCACCAAAAATGGTCTTATCTGTGGAAATCCCCCGTATCGCTGCAAACTAATATCCAGCAATACGGGGGATTTCCACAGATAAGACCAGATTCACAGGTCCTTACAGCTCACAACAGAGCGCCACACTTCGGAGCACAAGCGATCCATAGGAGCGGTAAAGTACCTTTGTGGAAATCACAAATAATATTAACTCTTTACCTTCCATTTTTGGTGATTACCATATATGCCTCTAAACTCAAACTGCTGAGGATAATTGATAATTGACAACAGTTAGGCTCATCAGGGCCTCAGAGACTCAGTTTTGCTATTCCAAGTAGTTTTAGATACGCAATATTTAAGTGTGTATTATTGTTAATTTTATTGTATGGTTTTATGCAACATGTTGTAATATTTTAAAGTGTGATACATAAATAATTTTCAGACACTATTCCATTCCAATTTGTCTATTTGATGCCTGATATTGAGTGACGCCCAACTCTATCCAAATCCTTTTACCAGGTCCATACCAGCAATAGGGAGTGCTGTGAGGCAGTGCACCTTTTCTATTAGTGGACAGTGAGTGAGCCACCAAACTTTTGTTATCTACATGGGGATATGGTTGTTTATATAAATATTCGCTAGGTATATCAAGATTCACATTTATACACCCGGATCTCACATATATCCCATACATATTTAAAGGGGTATTCCCATCACATACAATGGGGGCATATCGCTAGGATATGCCCCCATTGTCTGATAGGTGCAGGTCCCACCGCTGGGACCTGTACCTATATCGAGAACGGAGCGAGGAGCGCTGTGGCTGGAGGACCCCAGATTTCCCGGGGTCTGTCCACCAGCTAGCGCTAATCCCCGCCTTTCCCATAAAAGTGAATGGGAGCGTGCGGCGCATGCGCGGCCCATGCTCCCATTCATTTCTATGGGGCAGACTGCAATAGCCAAGCCAGTGCTCGGCTATTTTCGGTGGCCCCATAGAAATAAATGGAGGGCGGCTGCGCATGGGTAGTGGGCCCCTCACCTATAAGACAATGGGGGCATATCCTAGCGATATGCCCCCATTGTCTGAGATGAGAAAACCCCTTTAAGTGTGGATGAACAGGAGGAGACTAGGAGGAGTGTGGATGAACAGGAGGAGACAGAAGTCATTACTACTCTGAAGGGGGCACCGAGGGCATTACTACTATGAAGGGCGCACAGGGGGCATTATTACTGTGAAGGGGGCACAATGGGCATTACTAGCTCAGAGGGCGTTACTACTATTAACGGGGCACAATAGGCATTTCTACAATGGTGGGGGCACAATGGGCATTACGACTATTAAGGTGGCACAATGGGCATTATTACTATTAAGGGGGCACAATGGGCATTATTACTGTGAAGGGGGTACAATGGGCATTACTACTATAAAGGGGCATTATTGCTGTGAAGGAGGCACAATGGGGATTATTAATATGAAGGGGGCACAATGGGGATTATTACTATGAAGGGGGCACAATGGGTATTATTACTGTGAAGAGGGCACAATTGGGGTTTATTACTATGAAGGGGGCACATTGGGGAGTATTACTGTGAAGGGAGCATAGTGGGGATTATTACTATAAAGGGGGCACAAAGAGGGCATTACAACTGTGAAAGGGGCACAGATAGGGGACACTTAGGGTAGTCATTCTCTTTGGGGAGGAACTAAGGAGGCATCACAATGTGTGAGGGGCACTAAGGAGCATCATAATGTGTGGGGGCACCAAGGGATCACCCTGCTATGAGGGTGCACTTGGGGGGATCATACTGGAGCACTAAAGGGGTATCATACTGTCTAAGGGGCATCATTATTGTTAGGGGGCACTGAAAGGACATTCTTACTGTTTGGTCAGCAGAAAGGAGATTAGGTGGGCTTGGAGGTGTGGATTCTTGTAAAAAAATAAAATAAAATGCAGCGCTTACACGCCAATGGTAGTTGTCCCCCCTTATGTATTTTTTTGAGGTTTTGCAGCTCGGACCTTCAGCAGACTCAGGTATGTGGACCTTTACAAAAAGTACTTGAGTACCCCTGCTCTAGGGACTTGCCTTCTGAAAGTTTCTACAGGGGCCTCATTAATCAATCATCTTGTAGGGTCTTGTTGCTGCTGCTGCTGTAGCCGTATAGTGCCCCTGCAGATGGAATTTTACTGAAAGGATTATGTTATCACCTATCAAATCTCTCCTGAGAGCTCTCAGACACCTTTGCTCCCCACCAATCTCTACCCTCCTTGTTCTTCTATAAGCCCCTCATTTCTGCCTTATCTAAGTGACCAGGAGTGTAGTTATATAGTAGGTGAGTCCCTACAATGATTAGCTGCTGAATTTTAAAACTCATTTGCATCACACTGTCTATACCAGTGATGGCTAACCTTGGCACTCCAGCTGTGAAACTACGACTCCCAGCATGTTCCATTTATTTCTATAGAGTTCTGGGAACAGCCAAGCAAGGGGAGCATCTTGGGAGTTGTAGTTTTACCACAGCTGGAGTGCCAAGGTTAGCCATCACTGGTCTATACTATCTGTGTTTGCTGTGTGCAGAGTCTCCAGTGTATTCTATGAAATGTAGCTTCATGCTACTCCTATATGAAGCTGAATCATATAAGACTACACTGAGACTCTGGAGTGTGGCTAGGGGGCAGCTGTTCTATGCCACTGATCTATCGGAGCATGTGCAGTGTGATGAGACTTCACTTCTCTGCCAAAGGTGTAATTTGAAGATCCTGGGCCCCAGTCCAAATCAGTAAGGCCTCTTGCACATAAACGCGTGCGGCCTGCAAATTGCGGTGTGCAATGCACGAATACCAACCGCGGGGCAGTCGCAGCGGATCACGGACCAATTCACTTTAATGAGTCCGCGATCTGCCCGTTCCGCAAAAAGATAGGACATGTTGTATCTTTTTACGGGACGAAACCCCACGGAAGCACTCTGTAGTGCTTCGGTAGGGTTCCGTTTCGTGCTTCCGTTCCACACCATTACGCATCTTTGGATTTTGACACTTGAATGGGTCCGCATCCGTGATGCGGAATGCCCACAGAATGGCGCTCGTGTATTGCGAATCCGCAAATGCGGTCTGCAATAGGTCCATGGAGCGCACACGTTCGTGTGAAAGAGGCCTAATAAGGACAGATTCCTAGGCTCAGTGGTGACTGTACCCCTGCTCACTGCCTCTGCAAATCCATAGGTGTAAAGTGAAATGTGGCCTGCAGGGCTTTACATGAGACTGCATGAGGGGAACAATATCAAAAGGCAAGATGACAATAAATAGTCATACACAAGATCCTTTATAGTACGTTATTCCTTAATTATACCCTGTGCTGCACTATATAGGCAAAAATGTTGGAGTGAATATAAGTGTTGTCATCGGTGATAAAAGCACAATAATAGATAGAAAGTAAAGGCTGTGTTTTTAGCACTCTTAATCTGCAAATATCAAAATTTTTCCAAAAGTTAAGCTTCAGGGGTTGTTAAGCATATATAAATTATTCTCTTTTATCTTTGTTGCTATGCGTACTTGAATGTTTTTTGCAGAATGTCAGATTTATATTTGCCAACTGAGTTACCTAACTATTATATTGTTAAAATGAACCATGTATGTATGCATAGTCCAGTTAGTACAGTGACTTCAGTAAAAGGTGTAGTGATCCGAAGCACCATGCTATACTGGAACCAAACAAATGAAAGCTCTTAAAGGGGTATTTCCATCTTAGACAATGGGGGCATATCGCTAGGATATGCCCCCATTGTCTAATAGGTGCGGGTCCCAGCGCTGGGACCCGCACCTATATCGAGAGCGGATCGGGGAGCACTGTGGCTGGAGGACCCCAGATTTCCCGGGGTCCATCCACCACCAAGCACTAATCCCTGCCTCTCCTATAGAAGTGAAAGGGAGTATGCTCCCATTCATTTATTTGGGGCAGACGGCAATAGCTGAGCCAATACTTTCGGGGCTCCGTTCTCTATATAGGTGCGGGTCCCAGCGGTGGGACCCGCACCTGTAAGACAATGGGGGCATATGCTAGCGATATGCCCCCATTGTCTGAGATGAGAAAACCCCTTTAATGTACACCACTATGTCCTATACATGAATGCACCATCTATCTCAGCCTACAGTGAGTATTAATGGTGAATCTACACTTTCTGGCTTTTGTTACGGTGTGAATAGCAGGGTACTGACAGGAATGACTAGATCTTTAGCAAGGTCATTATGGAAATGATAAGTAGAGATTTGGGGAGGGATATTGGTCTAATTCAGTCATGAACTGACTCTATGAATGGGTAATATTGAGTAAATTGAAAAAGGTACACCATTCCCACATTAACATACACACTCAGATCAGCCAAGCTCGTACATTTATTGCCATAAGGACAGAGGGTAAGCAGTGAACTAAGAATTAGGGTCATTAAAGGGTACCTTCATGCAAAGCACAGAAGGTGCAGTGGTACTTCTCAGAGCAATCCACATCTTCTGCTTGCATCAGCTCTGCATTGTTTCTGTAGCATGTGGTGTCTGGATCCTACTGTATATACTCAGGAATCATTAACCTTCGGCACTCCAGCTCTTCAGAAACTACAACTTCCAGAATGCTTCATTGACTTCTATGGGAGTTAGAAGTGTAACATCCCAGAGTTATGTTACGAAACTCTTCTACCCCGCTACAACCTGTTAAGGGCATTAACATTGTCACCTTGTGTAATTTCACATCATATTTTCACATATGTGCATTGAAAGCCCTGTTACATGAATATTGCTGTAATTTCTATCTTCACCAGCAGGTGGCAGCAATGTGTTTAGCAGGGACTTAATTTAGTTTCGTTTAGTATTTCTGAACTGGAATAGTACATTCCAGTTTAGCTCCCCCCTCTGTGGGGAGGTGTGGAATGTTCCCACATCCTGCCTCATGGGTGGAGAGGAAGTTAGTGTTAGTGTGTAACCCACCCCCTGCTAAGGGTAGGGTGTGCTTGTAGGTGCTCCCAGTTATAGGGATCCAAAGCCAGGATCTTGTCTCGGCTGAGACAATTGATCATCATCCCCTGCCTGAGCCTTGCAGCCTCAGCTGGTAGAAGCAAGCAGCCACCTCCAGTATTCCAGGAAGAAGCATACCCTGTGAAGCCAACTGTGAGTACCGTCCAGAGACCAGGAGAAGCCAAATTCCTCCTCAGCTAGTCAGTCCTCAAGATAGCAGAAGATAGTAAGCGCAGAAGATATAAATTCCTGCCACATTACAGAGCGACAAGCAGACGACTTATCCTGCAAAGAGCTCCAGGCAAATGATAGAGCAGAAGATAGATTCCTGCCACACATTGCCAATACCTGCTGGGACCCAAGACTATTGCTGTATCTCGCTTGGATTAAAGCTGCAAACTAGTAAAGACGAGTTTGAACTTTACCTAAGGTCTGGATCTCAATTTTTGCTGAAAATCCCTCAATTACTCCTACAAGCACAACACTTATTTTATTGCAAGTGAGCCAGGATCCAGGAGACCAGCTGTGCCCAGGTAGGAGACACCGTTGACACCATTACTATTATCACACAGAGACATTACACCACTCTGGCATTCCTAACCTGGTACGTGAGTTACAACACCTTAAAGGGCCCTGTGTTAGTACCCTGCACACGCTGCAATTGGCGTCACGAACAAACAATAGACTATTATACACATATCCTGACCCACTGCATAATTTGGCATCCGTGTAACCTTATCACGGTCCGGCTCATTGCAGAAGAACAGCAAAGCATGTTTACATGCTGGGAGTTGTAGTTTCACAGGAGCTGGAGTGCTGAAGATTGCTGATTCCTGCTATATACTTTCTATGGATCTGTATTCCACATGAGATGATGCAAGCAGAAACGTAGGGATCACTCTGGGAAGCCCCACTGCACCTTCCGTGCGTTGTAGCAAATGTTCAGGTACCCTTTAAAGGGGTATTCCTGTTTTAATGATTCCATTTATTTGTTTAGAGAATAGGCAGTTACACAATTTTGCTCTCAGACCTTTATTGTATTCCCACAATAGCCTCTGTCTAAAGGAAAAAAAATGGAACATGACTGTTATGTGACCATTAATGCTGTCATGTGACCTCTGGCATTCAGTTACCTATCCAGATATCTAACAGGTGAATAGCAGTTTATTGAGATGTAGCACATATGTATACAGTATACACGACAAACACGGCCGTGGAGGTGGCTCATATGCTTCATAATAGTGAGATCATGGATGTCCATGCAAGCACCATGCGACGCGCATTACACAAGTCTGGAATTATGGCCTGAAAAAAGGTGAAGAAGTCTCAAATTCAATATCGTCATAAGAAGCATCGGCTCGAGTTTGCAAAAAAGTACAATGGACAGTAGAAGATTGGATGATTTGGAGCCATGAGATGAAAGTCAATAGACTGGGCTCTGATGGGTGCAAATGGGTCTGGAAAAAACAAGGAAAAAGGGGGCTAATGGATCGAGAAATTGAAGGAACTGTCAAGTTTGGTGGAGGAAGCCTGATGCTATGGGGTTGTTTCACAGTCAAAGACATTGGATACTTGACCAGGATCGATGGTGGTCTCAATGCTGAGCTATATGTGAATATTCTATATACTTCGTACACTCGAGTACTATAGGTATGAAAAGGACGACATAGTGTTCCAGCAGGACAACGACCCGAGGCATACGTCGATATTAGCGATGAAATGGTTCACTGACAATGAAGTAGAGGTGCTGGATTGGCCCCCACAGTCCCTCAGACCTCAACCTAACTGAACACTTGTGGGTAGAGTTGAAGAAAAAGCTATATTCGTACCCAAGTGAGCCGACCAGTATGAACCAACATTGGGAACATGTAGAAGAGACCTGGGAACAGATTTTGGTCGAGACATGCTTGAATCTGATCGAGAGCATGCCCAGAAGGATTCAGGCAGTGTTGAAAGCCAAAGGTGGAGCTACAAAATGCTGACAAAATAATAAAAATGCAGTTACATGACAAGAATCTGCAGAACTAATCATATGCTAAATAGATACAAGTCCAATTTATGTATGAAATAGCCAAGATGACTGTCTATAAAATGATGGTAGTCTCAGGTTCAAAGCTTTAGTGGATGTTGAGTGTCATGTAGTGTGCAAGTAATAGTACAAGCGATGTACCAAACATGCAGTGTCAAATGTACAGGGTGGGCCATTTATATGGATACACCTTAATAAAATGGGAATGGTTGGTGATAGTAACTTCCTGTTTGTGGCACATTAGTATATGTGAGGGGGGGAAACTTTTCAAGATGGGTGGTGACCATGGCGGCCATTTTGAAGTCGGCCATTTTGAATCCAACTTTTTTTTCAATAGGAAGAGGGTCATGTGACACATCAAACTTATTGGGAATTTCACGAGAAAAACAATGGTGTGCTTGGTTTTAATGTAACTTTATTCTTTCATGAGTTATTTACAAGTTTCTGAACACTTATAAAATGTGTTCAATGTGCTGCCCATTGTGTTGGATTGTCAATGCAACCCTCTTCTCCCACTCTTCACACACTGATGATGTGTTTCTCTCTTTATGCAGCAAGATGGTGCACCACCACATTATGGGTGTCAGGTCCGAGCATTCCTAGATGAACAGTTTCCTGGAAAGTGGATTGGTCATCGTGGGCCAATTGAATGGCCCCCAAGGTCTCCCGATCTGACCCCCTTAGACTTTTAACTTTGGGGTCATCTGAAGGCAATTGTCTATGCTGTGAAGATACGAGATGTGCAGCACCTGAAACTACGGATACTGGAAGCCTGTGCTAGCATTTCTCCTGCGGTGTTGCTATCAGTGTGTGAAGAGTGGGAGAAGAGGGTTGCATTGACAATCCAACACAATGGGCAGCACATTGAACCCATTTTATAAGTGGTTAGAAACTTGTAAATAACTCATGAAAGAATAAAGTTACGTTAAAACCAAGCACACCATTGTTCCCAATAAGTTTGATGTGTCACATGACCCTCTTCCTATTTAAAAACAAAAGTTGGATTCAAAATGTCCGACTTCAAAATGGCCGCCATGGTCACCATCCATCTTGAAAAGTTTCCCCCCTCACATATACTAATGTGCCACAAACAGGAAGTTAATATCACCAACCATTCCCATTTTATTAAGGTGTATCCATATAAATGGCCCACCCTGTACTGTACGCAGATAGTGCAGCTATACTTTGTACACGTCATACACTGTCCATATAAATAATGTAGCTATATACTATACATATACATGTATATTTCTACATATCAGCCATAAGATAAAAACCAAGAGGGTCATTTATCAAACTGGTGTAAATTAGAACTGGCTTAGTTGCCCATAGCAACCAATCAGATTCCACCTTAAATTTTGGACAGCTCCTTTGGAAAATCAAAGGAAAAATCTGATTCGTTGCTATGGACAACTAAGCCAGTTCTACTAGACACAGTTTGACAAATGACCCCCCAAATGACGTGATTGAGGCATGGTCAGACAGAGTTGCTCCCTAACTATCTGCTCATACACCATGGCTGTTATTGACCATAACATCAGGGGCCCTGTGCTCTGAGACCTATCATTCTACATCACATAGTTTTTTTCTGACTAACACAATACTGCACAATTTTTGTAACACATTCTAATATAGGTAAAATGCAGGAAAAAAAGCACTTGCAGCATTTTTATTTTGATCACCATTAATAATCGCATTCCAGAGACCCTTTTAACAAGAGAAGAAGTTACTAAGACCATTTTTTTTTGTTTCGATGACTTTCCCCCATAGTGTAAAAAAATCTAAAATGCAGCTAGCGCATGAGGAGGGTCTTATATCACTGAAGATTGTGCTGAAGGCGCCATCAGTGTAAACCTAGGCAGATGGTACAATCACATGTACTAACAAGAAAGACTGTGCGCCTTTTGCTCGAGAGGCAGCTGTTCGAGAGGCTTTTTCATGTTCAGAGCCATATGTAGAATGTATTCCTAAGGGGCAAATCATATCAGATGGAGTAAGTGAGGTACGAATATGCTTTAAAGATGATTGTTCACCCCAGGGACTCTACCGGAGTTAACAAAATAGCACTAGTCTGTATATACAATATTTATAGGCGATACTGAGGTCCATGCAAGGTTCTGGCCCGTTTACGTGAAAAAAGGCATATGCATCAAGTGATAAAAGCTTATGATATGCAATGACGAGGCGTGATAACAAGAGCTGACTATTAATTTTATGAATAGCTTGTTGATGCTTGTTCCTACTGATATTCAATATAATTCTGTAAGAGAAGACAGCATTACATAATAGATGCTTCATTGACTGCTGATGCAATTCCCGCTATTGTGTTTTTACATTTGTCTCACTTCAGAAAATGGCATTTATCATGTAGAGAAAGTTACTACAAGGCACTTACTAATGTATTGTGATTGTCCATAATGCTTACTTCGCTGCCTGGATTCATTTTTCTATCACATTATACACGGCTCGTCTCCTGGGGCTACAACCAGGGGTGGGATTAAAATTTTTAACAACAGGTTCTCTACTCAACGGCGGACACGCGGCGTCACGACACATGTTTACATATTCATACACCATATATTACAACACACATAAATACACCATATACATGGTACACATATATAAATACACAGTACAGTATATACACTACACACATATCACCCAACTTTTAAAAAGCCTAAGGAGCTAAACTATGGAATGGAAGTCCTCATCTCCAGCTGCCGTTGCCAGAGCACTGGATCAGAATTCAGCTGATAACATGGTTCTCCGATCCGGCTGTAATCTGGGGAACCTAGGGGAACTGGTAGAATCCCATTTCTGGCTACAACCACCGCTGCTGTGCTGCAAATTGCACTGTGTTCTGCTTGGAATTGTGCCTTCATACTGTTGGATGTACTACTATTCCTATTCTGCACTTTAGTAAAGTGTGACTTACGTTAATTATTTAGTACCACTGGCCTGGTCACTGACTCCATCACCATTCGCCGGCCATTGCACCTGCATCCACAATCCTGCCATGCACCCTGTCAAAACAAATAACACCAAGAGCACCCTAACTACCACTAAGCAGAAGCCCTAAAGCCGGGGTGAGGATTGCCATTACGTTCTGTGCGGATAACTATTATTGCCAGAGCCACTACCACGCTCATCCTCTGCCTGCTTTTTCTTATGTTTCCTGCACATGGACTGCCAGAGGATGCACCTAATATATGACGAAGCCTGTGTCTCGTCATAATTAGGTGCATTCTCCGGCAGCACAAAGGTTATCATAAACTGGCGTAAAACATTGGTCTGTGATATATTTTCCCCATTGTGTCTAGTATATCAGTGAACTTCCTTGTGACAGATTCCCTTTAATAAATGGGTCTCAAAGTACTTTGCATTGCTTCATCAGAATAGAAATAAAACAATATATTTTGGGTGAGCCCCTACATCTACAGGGAGTGCAGAATTATTAGGCAAATGAGTATTTTGACCACATCATCCTCTTTATGCATGTTGTCTTACTCCAAGCTGTATAGGCTCGAAAGCCTACTACCAATTAAGCATATTAGGTGATGTGCATCTCTGTAATGAGAAGGGGTGTGGTCTAATGACATCAACACCCTATATCAGGTGTGCATAATTATTAGGCAACTTCCTTTCCTTTGGCAAAATGGGTCAAAAGAAGGACTTGACAGGCTCAGAAAAGTCAAAAATAGTGAGATATCTTGCAGAGGGATGCAGCACTCTTAAAATAGCAAAGCTTCTGAATCGTGATCATCGAACAATCAAGCGTTTCATTCAAAATAGTCAACAGGGTCGCAAGAAGCGTGTGGAAAACCCAAGGCGCAAAATAACTGCCCATGAACTGAGAAAAGTCAAGCGTGCAGCTGCCAAGATGCCACTTGCCACCAGTTTGGCCATATTTCAGAGCTGCAACATCACTGGAGTGCCCAAAAGCACATGGTGTGCAATACTCAGAGACATGGCCAAGGTAAGAAAGGCTGAAAGACGACCACCACTGAACAAGACACACAAGCTGAAACGTCAAGACTGGGCCAAGAAATATCTCAAGACTGATTTTTCTAAGGTTTTATGGACTGATGAAATGAGAGTGAGTCTTGATGGGCCAGATGGATGGGCCCGTGGCTGGATTGGTAAAGGGCAGAGAGCTCCAGTCCGACTCAGACGCCAGCAAGGTGGAGGTGGAGTACTGGTTTGGGCTGGTATCATCAAAGATGAGCTTGTGGGGCCTTTTCGGGTTGAGGATGGAGTCAAGCTCAACTCCCAGTCCTACTGCCAGTTTCTGGAAGACACCTTCTTCAAGCAGTGGTACAGGAAGAAGTCTGCATCCTTCAAGAAAAACATGATTTTCATGCAGAACAATGCTCCATCACACGCGTCCAAGTACTCCACAGCGTGGCTGGCAAGAAAGGGTATAAAAGAAGAAAATCTAATGACATGGCCTCCTTGTTCACTTGATCTGAACCCCATTGAGAACCTGTGGTCCATCATCAAATGTGATATTTACAAGGAGGGAAAACAGTACACCTCTCTGAACAGTGTCTGGGAGGCTGTGGTTGCTGCTGCACGCAATGTTGATGGTGAACAGATCAAAACACTGACAGAATCCATGGATGGCAGGCTTTTGAGTGTCCTTGCAAAGAAAGGTGGCTATATTGGTCACCGATTTGTTTTTGTTTTGTTTTTGAATGTCAGAAATTTATATTTGTGAATGTTGAGATGTTATATTGGTTTCACTGGTAAAAATAAATAATTGAAATGGGTATATATTTGTTTTTTGTTAAGTTGCCTAATAATTATGCACAGTAATAGTCACCTGCACACACAGATATCCCCCTAAAATAGCTAAAACTAAAAACAAACTAAAAACTACTTCCAAAAATATTCAGCTTTGATATTAATGAGTTTTTTGGGTTCAATGAGAACATGGTTGTTGTTCAATAATAAAATTAATCCTCAAAATACAACTTGCCTAATAATTCTGCACTCCCTGTAGAAGAGCGATAAACTGGATATGGAAGAAAGGATAGTTATGTATCTACCTTAGTTCCTTCAGTGGCACCAAGGAGAAGGACATGTACTGGCTTCCCAATTACAATTATCCTTCAGGTTACAATATTATTGCTTCCTGGGACGACTATTGTAATTTTAACCCCTTAAGGACACAGCCTTTTTACACCTTAGGACCAGGCCATTTTTTGCAAATCTGACCAGTGTCACTTTAAGTGCTGATAACTTTAAAACGCTTTGACTTATCCAGGCCGTTCTGACATTGTTTTTTCGTCACATATTGTACTTCATGACACTAGTAACTTTACATTCCCCATATGTCTACTTCATGTGTGAATTATTTTGGGAATGATATTTTATTTTTTGGGGATGTTATAAGGCTTAGAAGTTTAGGAGCAAATCTTGAAATTTTTCTGAAATTTACAAAAACTAAATTTTTAGGGACCATTTCAGGTCTGAAGTCGCTTTGCGAGGCTTACATAATAGAAACCACCCAAAAATGACCCCATCTAAGAAACTACACCCCTCAAGGTATTCAAAAGTGATTTTACATATGTTGTTAACCCTTTAGGTGTTGCACAAGAGTTATTGGCAAATGGGGATGAAATTTGAGAATTTCATTTTTCTGTCTAATATTTCATTTTTACCCATTTTTTCCACTAACAAAGCAAGGGTTAACAGCCAAACAAGACTGTATCTTTATTGCCCTGACTCTGCAGTTTACAGAAACACCCAATATGTGGCCGTAAACTACTGTACGGCCACACAGCGGGGCGTAGAGTGAAAGGTGCGCCGTATGGTTTTTGGAAGGTTGATTTTTATGGACTGGTTTATTTACACCATGTCCCATTTGAAGCCCCCTGATGCACCCCTAGAGTAGAAACTCCCTAAAAGTGACCCCATCTAAGAAACTACACCCCTCAAGGTATTCAAAACTGGTTTTACATACGTCGTTAACCCTTTAGGTCTTGCACAAGAGTTATTGGCAAATGGGGATGAAATTAGAAAATTTCTTTTTTTGCCTTATTTTCCATTTTAACCCATGTTTTCCACTAACAAATCAAGGGTTAACAGCCAAACAAGACTTTATTACCCTGACTCTGCCGTTTACAGAAACACCCAATATGTGGCCGTACACTACTGTACGGCCACACAGCGGGGCGTAGAGTGAAAGGTGCGCCGTTTGGTTTTTGGAGGGCTGATTTTTATGGACCGGTTTATTTACACCGTGTCCTGTTTCAACCCCCCTGATGCACCCCTGGAGTCGAAACTCCCTAAAAGTGACCCCATTTTGGAAACTACGGGATAAGGTGGCATTTTTTGGGGGAGTATTTTTAGGGCAAATATAATTTTTGGTTGCTCTATATTACATTTTTGTGAGGCAAGGTTACCAAAAATAGAAATTCTGATATTTCATCTCCATTTGCCATTAACTGTTGAGGAACACCTAAAGGGTTAATAAAGTTTGTATAATCATTTTTGAATACCTTGAGGGGTGTAGTTTCTTAGATGGGGTCAATTTTAGGGAGTTTTTACTCTAGGGGGGCATCAGGGGGGCTTCAAAAGGGATATGGTGTAAATAAAAAAGGCCATCAAAATCGGCCTTCCAGAAACCATGTCGGTCCTTTCCTTTTGTGGCCTCCCTTTTACGGATACAGCAGTTTACGACCACAAATGTGGCGTTTCTGTAAACTGCAGTATCAGGGTAATAAATTTTAACTTTTGTTTGGTTGTTAACCCTTGTTTTGTTACCGGAAAAAACGGACTGAAATGGAAAAGTGCCAAAAATAGCGGTTTTGGCACCGTCTTTTTTTTTTTTTTTAACCGTGTTAATCTGGGTAGTTAGGTCATGGGATATTGTTATAGAGGAGATTCTTACGGACGCGGCAATATCTAATAAGTTTACTTTTTTTTTACAATTATTTAGGTTTTTGACTATATTATCTTTTTTGATACAACATTTTTTTTGGGTATCTCTAAAGTCTAAGTGTCATTATTTTTATTTTCTTTTAGCCAATTATCTTATGTGGGGGCTCATTTTTTGCGGGATGAGCGGACGGTTTTATTGGCACTATTTTGGGGGCTATATGACTTTTTGATCGCTTGCTATTAAACTTTTTGTTATGTAAGGTGACAAAAAAAATATTTTTTTGCACCTATTTTTTTTTTTTTTTACTGTGTTAATCTGGGGGGTTGGGTCATGGGGTATTTTTATAGAGGAGATTCTTACGGACGCGGCGATACCTAATAAGTCAACTTTTTTTTACAATTATTTAGGTTTTAGACTATATTATCCTTTTTGATACCCTAAAAAAAATTTTGTATCTCTAAAGTCTAAGAGTCATTTTCTATTTTTTTTTTATCTGATTATCTTATGTGGGGGCTCATTTTTTGCGGGATGAGATGACGGTTTTATTGGCACTAATTTGGGGGCTATATGACTTTTTGATCGCTTGCTATTAAACTTTTTATTATGTAAGGTGACAAAAAAAAACTTTTTTTGCACCTTTTTTTTTTTTTTTCTGGACCGTGTTAATCTGGGGGGTTAGGTAATGGGGCATTTTTATAGAGGAGATTATTACCGACGCGGCAATACCTATGTCTACTTTTAATAAATTATTTTAGTTTTTTTGGGTGTCTCAAGTCTGAGAACCATTTTTTTTTTATCCGATGTCAGTGCTAAATTGGGATATAAATTTAGTACTCCATGGAAGTGTGATACTCCCTGAAGCAACCGTCAATGCAGAGGCCCGGATGATCGGGGCAAGTGTCGCACTGAGTAGTCGTGTCCTTCCGTATCCCCCTCCTGCGACACACTCTGCACTTTTTTTGGGTTCGTCCCTTCTTTCCAGTATGGGGGACCACACCTGGAAAGTGTTGGCCAGGGACGATCCGGGCACCTACAGTTCCCGAGGTACTCCGGCCTGCTCTTTCCCGGTCCGAAAAGATCAGGGCCTTGAGGACTGCCTCATAGAACTGGAGGAATGTCCCTGTGCTGCCAGCGCTTCGGGATAGTACAAAAGAGTTGTACATGGCAACCTGCACCAAGTAGACCGCAACTTTTTTGTACCATGCCCGGGTTTTGCGCATGGCGTTATATGGCTTGAGGACTTGATCAGAGAGATCAACTCCTCCCATATACCGATTGTAAGCGACGATACAATCGGGCTTGAGGACCGTTGCCGCGGTACCTCGCACAGGGACAGGGGTGATGCCGTTACCATGAATTGTGGACAGCATAAGGACATCCCTCTTGTCCTTATACCTGACCAGCAACAGGTTTCCAGTGGTAAGGGCACGGGTCTCACCCCTGGGGATAGGTACCTGGAGGGGGTGGGCAGGGAGGCCGCGTTGATTTTTCCGCGCGGTCCCACAAGCGGACGTGGATCTGGCGGCAAGGGACTGGAACAAGGGGATACTGGTATAAAAGTTATCCACGTAAAGGTGGTAACCCTTATCCAGCAGTGGGTACATAAGGTCCCACACAAGTTTCCCGGTAACACCCAGAGTGGGGGGACATTCTGGGGGTTGAATCCGGGAATCTCGCCCCTCGTATACACGAAATTTGTAAGTGTACCCTGAGGTACTCTCACAAATTTTGTATAGCTTCACGCCATACCTCGCCCGCTTGGAGGGCACATACTGGCGGAAAATGAGTCTCCCCTTGAACGCAATGAGAGACTCATCAACCGCGACCTCTCTTCCAGGTACATAGGCCTCCATGAATTTGGCCCCAAAGTGATCGATGACCGGCCGTATCTTGTACAGACGGTCATGGGCAGGATCACCTCGGGGGGGACATGCTGCATTATCGGAATAATGCAGACATTTCCGGATGGCCTCAAACCGGGAGCGTGTCATGGCTGTACTGTAAAGTGGGGCCTGGTATAGGACGTCCCCACTCCAGTACAGCCTGACACTGGGTTTTTTGACCAGGCCCATATGCAGCACGAGGCCCCAAAATGTCCTCATTTCGGCTGCACTGACCGGCGTCCAGCCACCGGGCCTGGCCAAAAAGGAGCCCGGGTGTTGAGCGACGAACTGTTGGGCGTACAGATTCGTCTGCTCCACCATCAGATTTACCAGTGGGTCACTGAAAAAATGACAAAAAAAGTCATATTCAGTGTAGCCCACTGTGGAAATCTGGATTCCTGATTGGCCTACAAAATCAGGAATCACAGGCTCGTATCGCTCTGGGCTACACCAGACAAGTTCACCGGCAGGGGGCTCCGGTGGATTTAACTGGTGGGCTGGGAAACCAGTACGAGCCCCAGAACTGCTCGTACTAGTGTGGGCCACAGGGTCCCTAACATGGCGGTCCCCTTGCTCCGCCTGGCGGCGTCTCCGCCGCCTTGGGGGCTCATCATCATCGCTAGATGATGAGGAGGATGCGGATGACAACAGGAATGTGGGGTCATCCTCATCCTCACTGGGACTCTCGGAGTCAGAGGCAATCTGGGCGTATGCCTCCTCGGCCGAGAACGTCCGGCGGGCCATAGGGGAGTGTGTGTCTGCGTGTATATGTGCGTGTGTGTAACTCTTTATTTTGTGTGCGTGTGTGTGGGGGCACGGGTGTTCACGAACTCACCCTAAAACTAACAGAAAAAAAATAAAATAAACTAACTAAAAAAAGGGCAAAAAATGTGGGGAAAAAAATTCAAAACCGCTGATCAACCGTCCGAAGTTGATCAGCGGTGGGGTGTGCGATGCGCTAACAGTGGCCGGACACTAAGTGCCGGCCACAGTCAGCGTACACAAAAAAAAAAAATGCACCCCAAAAAAGGTGGGGGGGGCAGGGGGTGGGGGGTAAGTGGCAGCACCCCTGGGGGGTCTAGGGTCACACAGCTGTGCTGTGGACCCCAGACACCCTAACTAGGGTGATGCAATCAAAGTTCAAAAACTAACTTTCCCTTTTTTTTTCCCTGCCTAAACCAAACTTTCCCTAGCTGTCCCTATGTACCTGATGGGGTCCTGGGGGGCACAGATCGGGTCCTGGGGGGCACAGATCGGGTCCTGGGGGGCACAGATCGGGTGCAGCAGACACGTGCAGGCAGCTCCTCTCTCCTCCGGCTCCGGAACACAAAAGGAGGAGGAGAGGAGCGCCTGCCTCTTTTGAATCTGCCGCCGGACCGCCCACAGACCAATCAGAAAGCGATCCTGAGTGGTGATGTCACCATCACCACTCAGGATCGCTGGATGGTGATTGGTGGAGTGAAATCACACCACCATCACCATCCTGTTCCGGGTTATCGGGACTTCAGAGACCCGAATAACCCGGAAACGCAGAAAACCGCAGGTCTGAATTGACCTGCGGTTTTCTGCGATCGCATACATGGGGGGGTCACCGGACCCCCCGGCGCATTTGCTCCAAGTGCCTGCTCAATGATTTGAGCAGGCACGGGGTTCCGATCACCGCCCGCCGTGCGGCGGTGATCGAAAATGCACAGGGCGTACATGTACGCCCTGTGTCCTTAAGTACCAGGGCACAAGGGCGTACCTGTACGCCCTATGTCCTTAAGAGGTTAAACCATTGTAAATTGAGGCCATAACTTTATGGAAAATCAGTAATTGGTTCCAAAGCCCTAAAATGTCACCCCAAAACAAGAATAAGTGAAATTTTAGAAAAATAAGCAGATAACCAAGACAGATAAAGCAAGTCTATACTGAAAACAGATATAGATGCTGGAAGCTTACATTACTAAATTACTTTCTATGGTGAGGGCAGGATCTTCTTGAGGGTCTTGCATAGTACATACAGCACATGTAGCAGAAAAATAAAATGAAGCTACAGTTCACTGAAGTAGCAGCTCATCCTGATACAGACAGGGGGCAGTACATAAAATTTAGTACCGCAGAGGAGCTACTTGACCAGGGTATTGTCGACTCGCTTCCTTCAACCCTACCCCCTTCCCCAATAATACACAACAACGTAGGTGGATTTTATTGGCCACAACAGCCATTTTATTATAAACATACATAACATAAATATTAAATAACAACGCCCCCAAGGCCTTCCCACCTGAAGGCCCGCCCCCGTAACCCTACACGGAAACCACGAGGAGGGTCCTTGGAGCCCCATAAACCAGCTGGGTAACTGCCCTCGCCCCTCCTTCATATTACCTCTAGCCGTTAAACGCCAGCTCAGAGGCAGAACCCGTTAACCATGGGCAACACAAGGGCAGATACCCCGCCATATGCCACTCCATCATCCAACACCTGGGGAGTCCAGAGCCTCCTTTGGCTCCCTCCCCACCACGCCAGAGCCACCATAACCACCAAATCCAAGGACCCCCCACCGTCATGCCCAGGCCTTTATGACAGAAAACAAACAAGCCCTCCCTGCCTGGCCAACTCAGGTCCACCCTTTTTTAACCCCCCCAGAACCCCGTCTCCCAGCACTTCTCCTTCCTACACCAACATAGCCTCCTAAAGGGTAGGTGGGGGCTGATACACTATGGCTGTCCACCTGCACTGACCCCTTTTCCCTCTCCTGCCTTCCCCTTTTAAAACCTACTTCCCACCCCCTGCAGCGCCGACCCCTCCACCCATACTTTTAACCCTTGCTAACCTCCTTCCTAAGACTCCCTTCAAACCTGGTCATGCCAGGCCTCCCCCTAGGCTCTCAGCCCCAGGTCCGGCCTATACTTGACCAGGGTATTGTCGACTCGCTTCCTTCAACCCTACCCCCTTCCCCAATAATGCAAAACAAGGTAGGTGGATTTTATTGGCTACAGCAGCCATTTTATTATAAACATACATAACATAAATATTAAATAACAACGCCCCCAAGGCCTTCCCACCTGAAGGCCCGCCCCTGTAACCCTACACTGAAACCACGGGGAGGGTTCTTGGAGCCCCATAAACCAGCTGGGTAACTGCCCTCGCCCCTCCTTCATATTACCTCTAGCCGTTAAACGCCAGCTCAGAGGCAGAATCCGTTAACCATGGGCAACACATGGGCAGATACCCGCCATATGCCACTCCTGGGGAGTCCAGAGCCTCCTTTGGCTCCCTCCCCACCACGCCAGAGCCACCATAACCACCAACTCCAAGGACCCCCCACCGCCCAAATGCACCCCATCACTTCTCCAAAACTCCCCCGCCTCAAGCTCCCTGTGCCTCACCGCAATCCCGCCATTCCTTGCCACGAATCGCCCCACCGCTCTGTTGACCTTTATCCTCGGCTTGTTTAGCCTGTCCACCGATCTGGCCTCCCTCCAATTTTTCCTCGGCACAATATCTGACCAAACCGTCACCATATTCGGAAACTGCGCCCACAACCGAAGCAGGTCAAACTTTATGTCCTTCGTGAGCTCCCTGCAGGGGCGCACCCCCAAATCATTCCCCCCCCACATTCAACACCGAAACCCCCGGGGAAGAATCTAACCTAGCAAACCTGTGAAACTCAGGCAACACCCTACTCTACAACATGCCCCTCAATCCCAACCACCTAAGCACCGCCACATCCCTCGAAAAACCCAGCAGCCTACCGTCATTCTGACATCAGCCCGCAACGCCCCCCCAAAATACATAGGAATGGCCCATAATCCAGACCAGGCAAGCCGCACCACCTGCAAGACAAAACACATAATCAACAATTGAAGGCCCCCTCACCCCCCAACATGTTCTATAACCCTTACACCAACTCCCTTATAACAACGCCGGCCGAACGTACGATCGTAACTGAACGGACTCCCATCGACCAATGCGACAAATAACTTTGTCCCCCAGACCCCTACGAGCCGCCTTGGTAGCCGCTACGATGCGGAAAGAGTGACCCCCAATCAGCGAGGGATCCCTACCCAGCCGCTTCAGACAAGCCCTGAACACAGCTATGAACTGAAAACGGGACAGGAATGATCCGTCCTCGTGAACCAACAACGGCCCCTCTCCACCAACACCCCGCCCCCCAAATTCCCTAAGACACCGCACCGGGCATACACCCGAACCCTCCACCTGTAACAAAACCACCCGACACCCCTTACCCGACTGATCCGTCTTTGACCTCCTAATCCCAAATTCGATCCTATCATAAAAGAGTTCTACATCCTCCTTTTGCAAACCCTCCGCGCGGCACCTGCTTGGGCTAACCAATTCCCCGATCCGTAACGCCCCAAAAAAGGCTAGAGAAAAAGCCAATCTAAACAACCGCTCCTCCCTAACTGACACACAAACTTTCTTTAATTGTCCACACAAATCCCTTAACAACCCAAAAGAAACCGTCCGGCGTTGATCCCCTTGTGACGACGACTTTCTCCAACCTTTTAAAGCCTGGACCACCCAAAAGGATTTCGGAACATCCTGTCCACCCCGGCTCCTGCAACCAAACGCCACCCCCGCCATAAACTTGCTCATCCTGGATACCGACCAACCCTCCTCTCTGCAATGACCCACAAACAGCAGCAGCAACACCCCATCTTCAAGCCCACACCCCTGAAAACGCTGCTTCCATGCGTCCCACAAATCCCATGCATTCCCGTACGCCGCCCAGGTCCCAGCCGCCAAGGAACGCCTCACCAACTCATCTACCGACCAAATTACAGATTCCACAATTCCAGCGGGAAGCCTGTTCCTTCCTCGTCCGCCTCCGGCGCCAGCACTCGAAACTGGTCCCACTGGAAACGAGACAAAGCATCAGCAATTGAGTTATCTACCCCTGGTACATGGGCCGCGACTATCCAAGAATTCAATGACAAACAAACCAACACCAGGTGTTGCAGTAAGCGCACCACTGCTCGTGATGAGGCTGACAGGTGATTAATAGCTTCCACCACTCCCAAATTGTCGCAATGGAAGCACACTTTTTTCTTTAAAAAAAACTACCCCGAAATAGCCACCGCCACCACTATGGGAAAAAGCTTCAGCAACACCAGATTCTTCACCCAACCCTCCTCCCTCCATTTCGCTGGCCACTCCCCCACACACCACCATCCTTGCAAATAAGCCCCGAAACCCAACCCCCCGCTCGTAAACATGTCGAGATCCACCGCCACCATTACGTCCGCCATCCACAATGACCGCCCATTGTACCCTTTAAAAAGGACGCCCACACCTCCAAATCCTGGTGGAGCCACACAAAATGATGAGGGGACTGGACTCCCGCTGTTGCCCTCGCCAACCATCTACAAAAAAATCTTCCCATGGGCATGATATGGCACGCGAAGTTGAGCTTCCCCAACAATGACTGAACCTCCCACAACCGCATCTTTTTCCACCCACATGCCGACGCCACTACCCGGCGTAAATCCACCACCTTGTCCTCTGGCAACCTGCACTCCATCGCCGCCGTGTCAATGAATATCCCTAGAAAGCTCAAAACGGTAGTGGGACCCCCAGTTTTTTCTGACGCTAAGGGCACCCCAAAACGCTGCGCCATTGCCTCAAAGGAGTGTAACATAACCGAACACCCCCTCCCACCTTGCGGCCCGATGAACAAAAAATCATCCAAATAATGGATGATGGGACCCCAGCCCAACCATTCCCACGCAACCCACTCCAAAAATGTACTGAACGACTCAAAGTAAGCACACGAAACCGAACAACCCATGGGTAAACATCTATCAACAAAAAACCCACCCTCCCAAAAACAGCCCAGCAAATGTTGACACTCAGGGTGCGCCGGCAACAGCCGAAATGCCGCCTCAATGTCCACCTTGGCTAACAGAGCCCCCTGCCCGTATTCCCTAACCTAACAAACCGCCTCTTAAAACGATGTGTAAACCACCGAGCACAATTCCGGCGCGATCCCGTTGTTAACTGAACCCCCTCTTGGAAACGAAAGGTGATGTATAAGACGAAATTTGTTAGGCTCCTTCTTAGGTACCACCCCCAGCGGCGACACCCTCAATTCCGGCATCTCCCTAAAGGGACCTGCCATGCGCCCCAACTTAACTTCCTTCCTTAACTTCTCGAACACCACCCTCGGGAACTCCGACGCCGACCACAAATTCCTCCCCCCTTTTCCCATCTCCCATTCCACGAACGGGATACGAAAACCCTCCCTAAAACCCCTTTCATAGGAACTCCGCCGCCCCCGTGTTCGGGTACCTACTTAGGAACGGCACCATCTCGGCCACCCGAATTGGCGTCTGCCCCTTTTCCAGCTGCATCCCCCCAAATCCGCCCATTGCGTCCTTTGAAGCACCTCTGCGCTCCGTGATTCCCGCCACAGGAGGAACATTCATGCTTAAACTTGCATTTGTCCCCATATTTGCATCCCCTTCATCAAACTGGAAACATAACCCCTTTTGAGAGGCCGCCGAACGCTCCGCTTGTCCGGAACCCCCGGCTCCCCCCTGAAAGGACTGCTCTACCCTAACCGGGGCCATCACCCGCATCCACAAGCCGTCATAACGCAGCCACCCTTGACCCCAGTACACCCGGTATGCTTCCCCAATCGCATCCTGGTAACAAAAAAGTGCAGAACAGTTCTCCGGCGCCTTCTCCCCAATAATGCTGGCCAGTATCACAAATGCCTGCAGCCAATTAGAAAAAGTCACATGTACTTTTTTTCTAATCTGTTTTTATTTTCTGATTGTAGATTTTAAAAACAATTATATTTCCTGAACATGATTATGGAGACGGACACCTTGTCTGAGTTATTCTTAACAGCAATTAGAAAGCATTAAGAATATTGCTTTATGGAAGCCCCATTGGCCATAGACACAATGGACAGGAGGGGCATGTTTTGTGCCCTGTACAGAGGTCATTGTACAAGGAAAAAATAGATAAGCTCTGACAACCACCTATTGTGAATGGTGGATCCTATCTTATCTATACACAGAGGTGATATCATTACAGGCAGGAATAGGATGAGTTAACTGCAGTAAAGTGATCTGTACACACCAAGAATGTGCGCAATTATTAGACATGATGGCCAGTATGAAAAACTGCAGGATTTTTTTTTATTTTTTTTATATATATGTAATACATAATAAATTGTAAACAACATTATCAAAAATTATTTAAAAATATGTTAAACATAAAAAAATAATTCAAAAGGGCCAAATTGACACCCATTATTCCACAGAATGACTTCACCATTTTAACTCCTTACTGTTATTATTTTCAGCGAGCCCCTTACAATTAATGATTCGATTACTTAGAATGAGCGGCATACATGTCCTAATTGTGAGGTTTCTTTTTTTTTCTATTATTCTACTACACTTACAAGTAAATTATTTGCCATGTGGAAATATCACTTCTAACAAAACAGTGGTTAATCAGGCTAATGATGTTGGACTGCTATTTTTGGAACACTAATGTAAGTCTTCTTAGATTGATTTCATGCCATAAAAAGGATGCATAAAGAATAAAATATGGAATATCACTGTTGTGTTTCGCAGCGTTGAGTGCTGCCCGTATAGAAAGATATTGACATTGTACATAAAAACACAAAAACAATACAAAACTGTTATTTTTGCTATTGTAATGTGCAGCAGAGGGCACTAAAACTGTGTTGTATGTGGAGAGCATATGTGAACAGAGCACGGGGAACAGTCCCATCAAAGTCTACACACCAGAGCCGCCAGAGTAAGATAAAATAGTCATCAGAGCAGCATCAGACTGGGGTTCCTTGGGCCAACCAGAGGAAATTACTCTCAGGGCCCAACACCTATATCATTAATAAAGTTTAATTGAGTCACAACCTAAGACATAAGCCTTAGTGGCTAGTGATTTGCTCCAAAGGCAGCTCCAAATGCAATTTTTCTCTTGGACCTTTGGGGCCCATTATGGCTTCATAGACTGGCCCCACAGTAAGATACTCAGGTACTTTGCTGGGCTAGTCTGACCCCGCACGGACTTCCGTTACATAGTTGGGCTGAGGCTTGGTACCATTTGCAGTTGAGACTGTTCCAATAAAGTGTGTTCTGCACCTCACACATCATACTAACACAAAATATATCTCATTTCAGGTAGCAAAGAAAGACCAGGTTATTACACAGCTATCTGCCACATTTGCTTGTTCTTTTCGTCTCCTGGTTTTTGGAACCACTGCTACTGCCAGGGGATTAGCCGATGTTATCTGCCACTGCAGTGAAAATGCACGGCTCACATCAGTGGGCTTCCTTTGATGGACCTTTCTGGCAGCACCCCCAGAGTTGTGCTTCAATTTGAAGTTGGGGGTGCATTTTCCTCCCTCTATAGAAGCATGCAGGAAATCATTCACCTTGTAACAACTTGATTATTTACAGGCTTTTACTTATTGTCCCCGATAAGAGAAACTTTGGGTATTTTATCGCTACATGAACCTTAGCCTAAAATTGATGTCCTTTGTTTGCCACAGTGCACAAGACTAATACCTAAAAATAGACCATCCAGTCAAATACGTTCCTGTTATAGATTATTATCGGGGAAAAATGTGATGAAAAATTTGAAAAAAAAATTGCTGCTAAAGTTATTTCCGTAATTGATTTTGGGCTGGGGATGTGCTCTGCTATAAATAGTGGGAATAGTTTGTTCTGCTGCTGTTCCTTGTCCACAGAAGTGATGAGGTTTTAGTTATCAGGCTGCACATGTCTTATTCCAGGTGATGAATGTGCTGCATGTGAGAAACCGTACTATTCTCTTTCTGTCGCCAATGTAAACATCATTTTATAGCCACCATCAAAATAATCAATCAAACTCCCACGACAAGCGCAGTGTAAGCTGCTGAATGGCTGTCAGCTCACAGGAGAGGACATTATGGTGGCTCAGACATCACAAGCACCCAGGTCCTCAGAGATCAGGCATCCAATAGTTTTTTGAAGATAAATCCTATGATCTCTAATATGTCATAATGGTATTCATAAAGTTCTTAAACAGGGTGCCCCACACCCAAAAAATATTTAGGAAAGAAAACTCCATTTGCACTCATTTTCTTTTATTAGTAACTTGCTTAGGAATCATGGAAGTGTGAACAGATCATACAATGCTGTCCGTCCATTGTGTTCCAGATGTGGAATCTCGAAGCAGCAATCTGTTTGGTTCTGGCTAGATTGGGAAGCAGAGTCTAAGGGATCTCCTTAAAGGGGTTTTCTCAAATGACACTCATCACGTAGACAAAGTTTATACAAGTCCCAATAATATATTCTGATTGTCCATATTGCCTCCTTTGCTGGCTTGATTCATTTTTCCATCACATTATACACTGCTCATATCCATGGTTACCGCCATCCTGCAATCCAGCAGCAGTGGTCATGCTTGCGCATTATAGGTATAGGTACCAGCCCCTCTGGTGGCTGGGACCACATGAGTGCACATAGGCCAGCACTTTTTCCTATAGTGTGCAAGCACAACCACTTCTGATGGATTGCAGGGTGGTCATAACCATGGAAATGAGCAGTGTATAATGTGATGAAAAATGAATCCAGCCAGCAAAGGAAGCAATATGGACAATAACAATACATTAGTAAGTGCCTTGTATTAACTTTCTCTACATGATAAATGCCATTTGCTGAAGTGAGACAACCCCTTTAAGGCACAGAGGTATACATGTATGCAGGGAGATTCTCAAGGTACAGTCCTCAGAATCATGTGTGTAACGCCTCATTGTATCTTTTTATGGGGAATAATAGTATTGTAGCCTTTTGCTATAAGGTGGGTTTTGTGATATGTGGTGCTACTATACATTTGCTACTTAGGCCTCTTGCACACGACCGTATGCCTTCCGAGATATACGGTCTATGAGCGCGCCATATGTCCCGGAGCAGCATTGATCGTGCGCATGGGAGCACACAGCATTATAGATTACAATGATGCTCTGCACGTCGGGCCGCCCGCGGAGCTATTGTCCCGCACTCATATGATCTTATGAGTGCGGGACAATAGTTCCGCAGGCAGCCCGACGTGCAGAGCATCATTGTAATCTATAATGCTGTGTGCTCCCGTGCGCACGATCAATGCTGCTTCGGGACATATGGCGCGCTCACGGAGGGCATACGGTCCTGTGCAAGAGGCCTTATGCTGCTGATTTAATTTTGTTACACTAGGTGCCCCATCATATTTTAGTATAGGGCCTTAGGAATTATAAATATTCCCCTGCTCAGAATAGTCACCTATTGGGAGCAGTAGTGTTGATGAAAATGTAGAGCAGTTAGAAACATAGCCAAGGGTTGTTACCAGGATAGTAGGCAGGATATGACAGACTAGAGGACAAGTCAAGGGGCACAGCAGAAGCCAGAAGCTGAAGGAGGAGTAGCAATCTTGAGACGTAACCATTGAGAAGAAATGCAGTTGCTTGCTAGGACGTAGCTGGAGGTAAGTAACAAAAACAGTGCTTCAGGGGTAGAACATTGTCAGGTAAAGGGCATCCAACGGATTGTGCTGCTATTTGTTTCATGGCATGCATGTCCTTACTAAAAGAGCTGGTTACAGATTACATTGTTGCATATTTCATAAGGTTGGAAAAAGACACAGGGGCATCAAGTCCGACCTATAATCTTGCAGTGACGATCCAGAAGACAAAAAACACCTATGGAGCTGATCCCAATTGTCTTATATACAGTACAGACCAAAAGTTTGGACACACCTTCTCATTCAAAGAGTTTTCTTTATTTTCATGACTGTGAAAATTGTAGATTCACACTGAAGGCATCAAAACTATGAATTAACACATGTGGAATTATATACATAACAAAAAAGTGTGAAACAACTGAAAATATGTCATATTCTAGGTTCTTCAAAGTAGCCACCTTTTGCTTTGATTACTGCTTTGCACACTCTTGGCATTCTCTTGATGAGCTTCAAGAGGTAGTCACCTGAAATGGTCTTCCAACAGTCTTGAAGGAGTTCCCAGAGATGCGTAGCACTTGTTGGCCCTTTTGCCTTCACTATGCTCGATTGGGTTCAGGTCTGGTGACTGTGGAGGCCAGGTCATCTGGCGCAGCACCCCATCACTCTCCTTCATGGTCAAATAGCCCTTACACAGCCTGGAGGTGTGTTTGGGGTCATTGTCCTGTTGAAAAATAAATGATGGTCCAACTAAACGCAAACCGGATGGAATAGCATGTCGCTGCAAGATGCTGTGGTAGCCATACTGGTTCAGTGTGCCTTCAATTTTGAATAAATCCTCAACAGTGTCACCAGCAAAGCACCCCCACACCATCACACCTCCTCCTCCATGCTTCACGGTGGGAACCAGGCATGTAGAGTCCATCCGTTCACCTTTTCTGCGTCACACAAAAACACAGTGGTTGGAACCAAAGATCTAAAATTTGGACTCATCAGACCAAAGCACAGATTTCCACTGGTCTAATGTCCATTCCTTGTGTTCTTTAGCCCAAACATGTCTCTTCTGCTTGTTGCCTGTCCTTAGCAGTGGTTTCCTAGCAGATATTCTACCATGAAGGCCTGATTCACACAGTCTCCTCTTAACAGTTGTTCTAGAGATGTGTCTGCTGCTAGAACTCTGTGTGGCATTGACCTGGTCTCTAATCTGAGCTGCTGTTAACCTGCGATTTCTGAGGCTGGTGACTCTTGGTCTTCCTTTCCTAGGGCGGACCGCATGTGAGCCAGTTTCTTTGTAGCGCTTGATGGTTTTTGTGACTGCACTTGGGGATACTTTTAAAGTTTTCCCAATTTTTTGGACTGACTGACCTTCATTTCTTAAAGTAATGATGGCCACTCGTTTTTCTTTACTTAGCTGCTTTTTTCTTGCCATAATACAAATTCTAACAGTCTATTCAGTAGGACTATCAGCTGTGTATCCACCTGACTTCTCCACAACGCAACTGATGGTCCCAATCCCATTTATAAGGCAAGAAATCCCACTTATTAAACCTGACAGGGCACACCTGTGAAGTGAAAACCATTTCAGGTGACTACCTCTTGAAGCTCATCAAGAGAATGCCAAGAGTGTGCAAAGCAGTAATCAAAGCAAAAGGTGGCTACTTTGAAGAACCTAGATTATGACATATTTTCAGTTGTTTCACACTTTTTTGTTATGTATATAATTCCACATGTGTTAATTCATAGTTTTGATGCCTTCAGTGTGAATCTACAATTTCCATAGTCATGAAAATAAAGAAAACTCTTTGAATGAGAAGGTGTGTCCAAACTTTTGGTCTGTACTGTACATGGACAAAAAAATTCCTTCCCAACTTCAGATCTGGAAATCAGAATAAATCACTGCATCACATCCTATCTCCAGAAATCTAGCACCCCTAACCTGCAATATTTTTACATTCAAGGAAGGCAGCCAGGCCCTTTTTGAACTTGTACAGTGGTAAACCATCACAGCATCCTGTGGCAGAGATTTCTATAGTCTCACTGATCTCACAGTAAGAGTCCATTCACACGTCCGTAGCGTGTTTTGTGGATCCGCAAAACACGGACACCGGCAATGTGCGTTCTGCATTTTGCGGACCGCACATCGCCGGCACTAATAGAATATGCCTATTCTTGTCCGCAATTGCATGTTCAATTTTTTTTTTTGGGAACAGAATTGCGGCCCCGGAATTTTTGATGACGGGGAAAGGCCCAGGTATGAAAACATCATTAGAAAGATTTCTGTACTGTCCATTCATATAGTTGTATGCTGTAAGCTGTATTTTCCCAGACTAAACAATCCCAAGTGTGATCGCACCGTAATGACAACATCTGCATGTACTTTTTATGGGAAGGACGGCCAATTCTAAGCTTTGCTATAGGGCCCCATGATTTCTACGTACGCCCCTGATCAGACTTCCATATCAGACTCCCATATCAAACCCCCATGTAAGACCTGAGATCAGACACCAAGATCAGACCTTAGATCAGACCTTAGATCAGACTAAAAATATCTACATGAACTTAAAGGGAATATGTCACCTATTTTGACCATATAAAACCGTTAACATAGCAATGTGCAATAAAGTACCTTCTTACCTACATGTGTCTTCTTTCTTTTATTCAACACTTTATTCTTATTAAAAAGCAATTTTTCTGATACGCAAATGAAGTCTCAAGGTGCCCAGAGTCCAGATGTTATCATTCTGCTTTTCAAAGGGGTGTGTCCCTACATAGCCTAAAACTGGGAGCACTGATTGGATAGTGTCAGACTGTGCAGGGATACACCCAGTGTCGGACTGGGGTACCTAGGGCCCACCAGTAAAATTTATTTTGGGGGCCCACAGTATGGATATATTCGAATATAATAAATAATTTAACAAGTTTTTTTTATATGAACATATGCAGCCAGCCAGTCGCAGGGGGAACACGTGAGGTTCACGGTAGTCCGATGAGGGGCCAAATAGTATAATACACAGTTCATCAGTTTACTCACGGTTAGCAGATAGCCTCCCTGGGCTGGCAGCACAGTGTTGAGGTGGACAGCACGAAATCCTCCGGGGCACGCTCTGTGGTAGGAAGCATCAGCCAAGATGGTGGTTGAGGTGCCCTTGATGGGGTGCTTAGGGTGCTTGTTGCGGCTGAGTCCCTTGATGCTTTCTGTCGTGACGCCAGTACCGTTAATGGTGGTACAACCATAGGTAGTAATAATGAGGTAGACAGTGGTAAGATGCAACTCACAACTTTTACTTTAGGTGTCTTTCAGTTGCAGTAGTACAATTATGCAGTCTCTAGATGATACAGAGATAATTCTGTAAATCCACTGGAATAGGCTTGTCAGATTTTGTGGTTTTTGAGCAGTGGGTTAATATTGAATATTGGTAGACAGGAAAACTCAACTGTCCCTAAGAAGGTTGATGTGGCTGCCTGAAGCTATAAACCTCCACCATGCAAAGGTGTCTGTGGCCCTAAATAATGGCTCCTATCACCGATGAATTCCTAGGAATGCTTGTTTATTTTCCAGGTCAGAGATGCAAGTCTATAGTCCAGCTACAGAAAGAAAACGCTCTTCTGCGCCTAACATCTGAGTATAACCTCCTAGCGAAGTTGGCTTCACTCACTAATCTGCGAAGTCTTCACTCCATCTTTCCTCCCAGTAACTTGATCTGACTACCTCAGATTTGCTCTCTTCTGAACTACATCAGGTTTCAGCTCCTCTGCCTCAACTCCTCAACTCCTCTCTCTAACTAGGCCTGACCTAGGTATATATAGGACCTGAACTTTATCCCCATCTAGTGGTGGGATGTATAAATTACACCTAATAGGCCTGTTAACAGGGATTTTGCAGATACACAAATGCAAAGTTATATATGACAACCTAGTGCTTGTAATAATGTAAAAAGTGCTTTTAAGCAGTGCCCACACACACGTAGTGGGGCGCTGCACATAGGCTGGTTGAGGTGCTGTACATTGAATAAATGTATGTAGTGAAGTAAATATAATGTGTTATGTGCCACTTGTGCAGGAGGTGGGAGACTAGGGGCCCACCTTGCTCAGGAGCCACCTTTTTCTTAGGCCCTTCCCTTTTTTCACAAGACTTCACCCCTTTCACATATCACACCCTTTTTCATGATAAGTCTTGCCTGTTCAGAGAACTTATGAGCTGCCCTCCATGAGCTGTGCTGGAGATTTGCCAGCTCTTTCGAAGGCCAGGAGGTCTACTCTTTTTCCAGGAGCCCCCCAGCTGTCCTGGTAGAGTTGGCAAGTATGTAATATATACCTTTTCTATGTCTTGCCCCCTAAGGGCCTGTGAAATCATTGCAGGGACCCAATGCAGCCTTCCAGTGTGGCCAAGGACATCGAGCTAAGCATTCGCGGAACTGCTTGACTTGTGGATGATCTATTATTCTGTCTTATGTCCTGCAGTAGAAAGCTTCCAGACTATCCTTTATTTAGAAAAAAAATAAAAACAGAGTAAATTAATGGAACATATTAGTTATGTCCCCGTGTTGCAATCATTCTCCCCCGGGGAGCATTACCCTGACATTGACATAACTGCTAATGACAATCTACAAGCAGGCATTAATAATGATAATAGTAATGAATTACCCAGACAACGGCAGATCATCGCTTGTAACAGAACAGACTAGGTAATTACACTTAGGTACATTCACTGAAATGTGAAGTCAATGCAGTTTATGTATTATTACCTTAATTTTCTTTGTGGAAATGACTATTTTTATCTCTAACTCTCATATATTTATGTGTATTTAGAATTTTTGTTTGGATGAAACCTAATGAAGGTTCATATTTCCGAACAATACGTTGATACGGCCTTAATTATATTAATAATTCAATAATTCTTATACATTGTATGGGGCTTGTAAGTCCCAAAAAGTTATACTTTATTTATATTGCCTAAAAGTGACGTCGAAAGAAGGCTTGTACAGAAAAAAGGCTCCGTGCACACGACCGACCATCCCCAAACCACGGATTCCCAATATACAATGCCTTCCATGTGCTGTCCACATTTTTATCACTCCCTTTACGAGAAATGACTACAATACGCAATAGAGACAAGAATGGGACCTAGTCTATAATTTGCAGAATAGACATATAGATGCAGACAGCACACGGATGTCTGTGTTTTTTTGTGGATCCATAGAAATCAATGGGTCTGTGTGCTATCCGGAAAAATGCGGATCGGACGCAGATGCAAACTACAGTTGTGTGCATGAGTCCTTAGAAAGATGGGTCTTCTTTTTCTAGAAATAAGGACACTGTTCTCCATAGGCTGTGCTGGATATTGCAGTTCAGCTGTATTCAAATGCATATACTAGATACAGCACATGGATAAGAGTGGCCCTGTTTTTGGAAACAGTTTTCTAACTTTATAAAATCCCTCTAAACTGGAACTTTTCATTCCAGTTCATGTCATATAAAGTGGGCAGCACTGGTCATTGCGAATAACATAGAAATAACTTGGTAGGATCGGATCCCATGTAGCATCCTCTGAATGACTGCGGTTGCTGTGTAGCCAAAAGTCACCAATCTACACGCAGTTGAAGAGGACCTGTCACCCCTCCGGACATGGCTGTTTTAATGGCTACATGCATTCCCCATGTGATAACCATTCTGAATCATTTATTCTTATGTCTGTATGTTGTACCATTCCTTTATTATTTCTACTAGAAGCTATGAATGAATTACTAGCAGTCTGCAGTAAGGGTACAGAGGGGTGTTAACCAGGTTGGGGGGTGTACCTGCACAGTCTGAAAATGGCAGCACTGATTGGATAGAGTGAGACTCTGCAGGTACACCTCCCAACTGGTTAACACCCCTCTGTACCCTTACTGCAGACTGCTAGTAATTCATTTATAACTTCTAGTAGAAATAATAAAGGAATGGCACAACATAGAGCCGTAAGAGTAGATGTTCCAGAATTGTTATTACATGGGGAATACATGGAGCTATTAAAACAGGCCTGTCAGGAGCGGTGACCGGTCCTCTTTAATACTGAATTTATTTGCGAGTTGTGACAATTTATGTGGCTTTTGGCCGCACAGCGCCATGCGGCAGCCACTACATGGGACCTTGCCCTTACTAGTTTCAATATCATTATTAATGTCTGCTTGACGTCAAGCCTTTTATGTGCGGCTAATGTTATCTATAAATATGCAAAACTACATTTGTTTTCAGAAAGGTCTCAGTAGAAGTGAAATATAGATCGATCTGCAAACATATCTGTCCTCAAATCCTTTTTGAAACTTGTTATCCGCTTACATCATGAAGGCACAGTTCCAGGTTCTGTCGTCAAGAGACTTTACAAGTCACAGCTATTAAAAGCGATTGGAGGCTACACTAAATGTATTGCATCATTTCAGTAGCCATTCATGTTCTGCTTAACCCATTCACAATATTAAGCCTTGACATGCATTTTAGGCTACATGCTCGGGTGCAGACCCATTCACTTCAATGAGGCCGCATCTGTTTCTCCGCTCCGTAGCCCCGCAAAAAAAATAGAACATGTCCTATTCTTGTCCGTTTTGCGGACAAGGATAGGCATTGTTACAATGGATCCGCAATTTGCGGACCACAAAACACATACGGTCATGTGCATCTAGTCTTAAGGATAATTTCAAGAATAGGAAAGGGTTACCTGCTTGTAATTGCACGACCTGCATCACCTGCGCTCATGGCACAAGGGAACCCTGCCTCCCGGGTGAACTTCCCCAGGTTTATCTCAGCTACAGAAAGCCTATTTACTATAATATATCCTATTTATAGATGTGAATACATTGATAATTAATTGATAAACATTTTACTGTTTGTCAAGTATAACTGAAAACAGAATCCACTTAGGCCTCCTGTGTATGGCGGTATTATGGATCTGTGTTGTACATCTGCATTAGAGGTACATGGAGACAGGGGAGTAACTATAGGGGGTGCAGAGGTTGCAGTCACTATGGGGCCCAGGAGCCTGTGGTGGCCCAAAGACCCTTTTGCCACATAGGAAGACACTGGTATTATAGAAAGTGCATGCTGGTCAAGTTACACCTCTGGCAGAAGGGAAGGGATAAGGTCAAGAATTTGGAATGTGTGGCGGGGGGAAGGGGGTGCTGGTTCAATTGTTTGCAGCACGACGGCTATGTGCTTCCCTGTCCCTGGCAGAGGAATCATTTTTCTCGGTCAAAGCAATGCTACAGCACATAGACTACCTGCATCTCTTTATTACTGAGCCATAAGGAACCCTGTGAGCTGTTGCACTGCTTTTTCTACGTGCATAAAGCTGCATGGACACAACCGTATGTATTTTGCGGTCCACAAACGGCAGATGTGCAAAACATGGTATAGAGTCTGTGTGCATTGACGTCAATGGTTCCGTGGACCACATTTTGCAGACCGGTTTTACAACAGAAATGCATTAATACATGCACACGTGACTGTGGGTTTTATATGTGTATTGCACAATAATGTTTCATAAAAAGCTACTTTCACACTTATGGCAGAGTGATCCGGTGTAGCGTTATACTACCCTACCTCGT
Organism: Bufo gargarizans; assembly: GCF_014858855.1. Taxonomy (NCBI): domain Eukaryota; kingdom Metazoa; phylum Chordata; class Amphibia; order Anura; family Bufonidae; genus Bufo; species Bufo gargarizans. The sequence continues at coordinate 667,120,210 of NC_058080.1, forward strand.
GAGATTACCCTAATCTCACGAGGTAGGGTAGTATAACGCTACACCGGCAGGCAGTTCCGTCGCATGCAAACGCACAGCATTTGTAGACGGATCCAGATCCGTCTCACAAATGCATTGCAAGAACGGATCCGTCTGTCCGTTTGTCATATGGACAAACGGATCAGTTTCTATTTTTTTTCACATTTTCAAAGGTCTGTGCATGCACAGACCGGAAGGACGGATCTGGCATTGCAGTATTTTTAATGCCGGATTCGGCACTAATACATTACTATGGAAAACAATGCCGGATCCGGCATTCAGGCAAGTGTTCAGTTTTTTGGGCCGGAGATAAAACTGTAGCATGCTGCGGTATTATCTCTGTCCTGATCAGTGAAAAAGACTGAACGGAAGACATCCTGATGCATACTGTACTCCATTCAGAATGCATGGGGATATACCTGATCAGTTCTTTTCCGGTATTGAGCCCCTAGGACGGAACTCAGTGCCGGAAAAGAAAAACACTAGTGTGAAAGTATCCTAAGCAGTCCTAAAGACTTTTTCCATGAACTGTTCCTTTAAAGGGCTAATCCCACAACATTTATTACTATGCAATGAATAGAACATTTTAAATGCAATATGCATGCAATAAAAGTGTTGTTTTGTTTTTCATGTACTTTACATTTTCCTCTCTGGTAGCGCCCCCTGCTGTTTCTCCTATGGCTGAAATTCTGGTCCAGCTTCTCCTGAAGTGGTGGACAAACATATTCATTACCTTAGCCATTTGGCTCCAGGAGAAGTATATAGTGGGCTCAGCATGCATGTTGGTACTTGCATTCCTGGATCCGATGGAAGCTGTTATGGCACCGGACGGGGTTAAAAGCAGAGTGTGCTTGGCGTGCGTGCTGTACCTGCTCTCCCTGGACTTTGTGTGGCTGTCATGGCCTATAACAGGTAGGAACTAGTGTTAGGGACCACTCATAGAGGCGACCTTGACGTGGTGAGTGGCTTATTACGCTTTGGCCAAAATGTACACCAATGCCTCATTCAACATCCAGCATAGAGGCAGGGCAGAGTGCTGGTTGCAGAGTGCTGGTTGCAGAGTGCTGGTTGCAGAGTGTTTATTCATTACCTTCCCTGCTCTTTTCCTCTCCCCTCTGTGCTGGCATAGTGATCTCATAGTGAAATGTTCCAGACGCCTTTCATTCATCTGTAGCCGCTTGTAAATTCAGGGAAGTATACAGGCTGGATAAAGGTATTGGAGCACACACATGTTAATCACTTCATTCAGGGCCAGCCCCTAGCCATGAAGTCTGCCTTTACAAACATTTGTGAAAGAATGGGTCATTCGAAAGAGCTCACTGAATTCAGCATGGTACTGTAATGTTAGGACAGCTGTCCACGGATGCCACGGTACTCCCCTGTGGGCACGGATGCCGCGGTACTCCCCATGCTGCGGCCTTCATGCTTCTGCCTAGTATCCCAGCCTCTGTCCTCTGATGACGTGCGTTTACCTAGCACTTGCTTCCAAAGTTCCTTTCCACGTGTCCAGCTTGCCTGCCTGGTCTGTATTTTCACTATAACCCTGCCTGTTTATTCTGTGTCTCCGCCATCTAGGCTTCAAGTGTGCTCTCTGGATCTCAGAAACCTGCATTTCAGTTATAGTGACTGTCTAGACTATCCCTATGGTTTTAAACCTGTGCATTTTTGTATCCTGACAGCTGCCAAATGCACCAGGACTATCCCAGGAGGTAGCAGCCTGGTTGCTTTCCTGCAGAAAAGGCTAGATCCTTGTACAGGGGGTAAAAGGTAAATACCAGCGGAGCGTCAGAATGACACCCTTAGGGTTTAGCCCAAAGCCAAACCAGTTAGTTGACACAGCAGGTCCAGACTCACTGATCCGTAACACGAAATAGGATACCACCATTGTAACAAGTTCCTGAAATGTCTACCCTCCTAGATAGTCCACCTTTAGCTGTGAGTGATATTATTGCAAACAGAAGTGTGTAAGGGATCGCTTTACTTCAGGGGGAGAGCATTGGAGCATGAATTTCTCCGATGCTCATGTCAGAGGGACTGAGTGGGGGAAGAAGTAGATATGTCCAGGTTCAGCTCTTAACCCAGACATCCCCTTTAAGGCCTCTTTCACACTACCGTATGGCTATTTCTGTGTTTTGCGGTCCATTTTTCACGGATCCGTTGTTACGTTTTTTGGTTTCCATTGTGTTTCCATTCCGTTTTCCGCTCAGTTTTTCCGTATGGCATATACAGTATACAGTAATTACATGGGCATAACATTTTCAATAGATGGTTACGCAAAAACGGAACGGATACGGAAGACATACGGATGCATTTCCGTACGTGTTCCGTTTTTTTTGCGGACCCATTGACTTGAATGGAGCCACGAAATGTGATTTGCGGGTAATAATAGGACATGTTCTATCTTTAAACGGAACGGAAAAACGGAAACCGAATACATACGGAGTACATTCCATTATTATTTTGGTGGAACCATTGAAATGAATGGTTTCGTATACGGAACGCAAAAAACGTCCCGCAAAACGGAAAAAAAAAAACGGTAGTGTGAAAGAGGCCTAAGGGATATAATAAAATGAGCATTTTATCTCTAATAGTGTGGACAAACGGGATGTATAACCCTAGGATAATTATTAGAAAACTGTATGTGAAATGTCTCTAACTGAGGGCTGCTAAGGTGAATACATTTCCAGCATTTAAGTGAATGAATAAATGAAGATGCTTCTCTCTGGTTTCCCTCATTCAGCATTTGCTTCCCTAAATGTGTAACAGAACTTAGTAAACCTGTGACCCTGCAGTTTGTCTACTGCCAGCACTGATCAATGGCTGGAGCACTCCCCTCTACCTTCACAGCATGTCTCTGGTTGGCACAGGCAAGGTAGAGAGGAGTGCCCACTCCTGTGGCTAGTCAAGATCATTCTCTCAGACAAGGACCAGCAGCCACTTTGTCAGTTTCCTACAGTGTCTCTGTATATAATGTTATTTTATAATACCGTTGAGGGGGCCCTGACGATAAAATATTTTAGTCCTCCTCCTGGGTGGGGAGCTTTCTGAGTTCGGGCCCCAAAGCAGCCACTTCCCCTGCTTTTCCTATAGCTACGCCCCTGTGCGGAACACTGCAGCCCTGCTTCTCTCTGTCTTCTCAGTGTTAGCGCTGAGAAAATAGTGAGAGGAGCAGACTGCAGCATTCAGTGCACAGTACACAGTTCTTCACCATAACGCTGGGTTCACACCTGAGCGTTTTACAGCGCGTTCAAACGCGCTGTAAAACGCTCAACACATGAAAACCAATGCTTCCCTATGGTCCCTCGTTCACACTTGAGCATTTTACAGCGCGTTTGAACGCGCTGTAAAACGCCCTACGCTCAAAAAAGTTCTTGAGCTTCTTTGGGGCGTTTTGTCGCGCGTTCCCGTACATAGACATTCGGGAACGCGCGACAATGGGCGTTCGCTTGTCTCTGTATGCACGATTGCAAACGCCGGTATAATCACGCATACAGAGCGCTCCTTTCAGAACGCTCAGGTGTGAACCCAGGGTAAATCTCTGTTTTGGCATGGCACTCAAGATGGGAAAGAACATAGTGGTAGCACATAAACGTGGCTTGTTTAGTTGTAGTTTATATTCTTAAATACTCTGCCTTTTCCATAAGGGCTCATGCATACGAACGTATTTTCTTTCTGTCCATTCCTTTTTTTTTGCGGACCGTATGCGGAACCATTTACTTCAATGGGTCCACAACAAATGGAAGTTACTCCGTGTGCATTCCGTATGTTCGTATTTCCTTTACGCAATAAAATAGAACATGTCCTATTATTGTCCACATTAGGGGCAAGGATAGTACTGTTCTATGAAGGGCCAGCTGTTCTGTTCCGCAAAATACAGATTGCACACGGACATCATCCGTATTTTTTGTGGATCTGTTTTTGCAGACCGCAAAATACATACGGTCGTATGCATGAGCCCTAACTCTTATGAAATATATTGAAGATAGTCACATATTTAAGTGTCCACCTCATCGCCTCCTCTCTGGAGTACAGAACAAGGAACTCCCATGCTTCCAACAGGTTGGAAACCCAGAACTGGTACATCCACCTACTCTGGCCACTCCGGTAAATTGCTACACATGAGCCCTATAAGAATAAGTTATAATAAAACATTTGCTTATAATGATGATACATTGTTTCCTCACTTCCCAGAACAATCGCACACCAGCGATCTTAGCTAAAGAAATAATTGCAAAGACAAAAAGGACTTTATTTCACATTTATTATGTAAGTTATTGAAACGGTATATCCACAGTGGTGATGCTGAGTTACACTTTGACGATCGTTGCCTTCGGGATTCATCACAGGAACACCCCGGACTATATTTATTTTCCCTTTTTCCTCAGCTGCTCTTCAAAGAAATCATTACATGCCACGGTCAGAGCTGCCACCAGCACTACAAATTCATTGAAGTCAACTTCATTGTCTTTATTGGAGTCCAGATCATTCATGATTTTGTCGACTAGCTGTGGATCTTTTTGACACTGAAAAAAATAATAAACAATATATATAAATATATATAAAAAAGAGATTGAGATAGAATGTGCTTGAGCTTAACGAATGGCCTTCCGAGAACACCAATTTATTTAGTTTTTGAAATGGGTCCAAAATTCTGTGAAGAACATTTTCTTGATAAATATCTTTATAGCAGTTGGAGCTCGGCATTTCTAATGAAGAGCTCCCAATTTAATCTTCATTTTTTGGGGGAAGAAGAATACACGTACGGTCTATTGTTCATTGTGTGGTATACATGACGTGAGGACCTTATTCAACTACTTTTACACAATAAAACCATTTAAGAAATATCTAATTTGTTTTTGTGTGACCATAGCTTTTTTCTTTTCTGTAGATGAGCTGTGTCAGGGCATGTTTTATGCAGGATGAGTTACTATTTTATTGGAACCATTTTGGGGTAATATTTTTTAATATTTTTTAGGAGTAAGCAGTAAAATTTTTTTTAAATGTATTCTTTAAATTGGCAAATTGACACTAAAATAAGTGATTAAAATAGGTTCTCTGTCGGTCATTTTGATACCTGATGTGTAGTGTCTTGATTGATGGGGCGGCTATGGTGACAGCTTGGCTTGGTGCATATTTTTTTTCCTTTATTTGTATTTCATTTCATAGTGTTTTCACTTATGCATTTACATGGTTTCTGATACATACAAAATCCCTCATACTGGGGAACATTTCTGCTTCATAAGTTTTTCTTTTAATTTTGCAGTTTTCCACTGTTATTGGGGATCCAAAGGAACCTGACTTAATGGGAAAGGCTCTATGGTCACAAAAGTCACTGGTAGAACTAATATGGGTCTGCTAAGACCCAGCAGCTTAGTATTCTGGGGGGCACCCAAAGAACATGCGATCATTGGGGCCAAAAGAGGCAGGGATATTGTTGCTTCCAGTGGGTGTTATGTAGACTACAAAAGAGAAATCAGAAGTGGTGACAAACTCAACCACTCCTGATAGAGTGCAAGAGCAGGCATGTTAATGCAGCAACACCAAGTGACATCGCTGCACATGCTCCACCCATCATGAAAAGACTGTTAAAAATGCTGAAAAAATAGTGGGCCTAATTTACTAATGAAAATGCACTAATGCTGGCTCAGGACTAGCTCGGCTGAATGTAATGATACCTTTGACTTAGCGATTCATTGCTTCATTATGGAGAAGAATCCATATGCCAATGATCAGTTAAGTGCACTGAGGGTGGGCCCAAGACACTCTGTGCACCCTTGCTCCGCCTGCTCTCTCTGTCAGCCCTTCTTTCCCCTTGTTTGTCAAGGCCAGGTGACATGACTGTGCACCTGGCCATGTCAATCAAGATGGAGAGGGAGGGGCTGGCAGATTTTAGAAGAATGCCAATATTCCGAAAACGGACTCCATTATAGTCAATGGAATCCGTTGAGTGCCCGTGATGTCCAGCATATGCTGAATCCGGTGATTCAGATTTTCTGTTCTCATGCCAAAACCTATATTACAGCCCTCTGAAAGCAGCCTTAAAGGGGTATTCCAACTTTATTAACGGATTGTTCTTATGATATGTCATCAATATCAGATCAGTGAAGGTCTAACTCTCGGCACCCCCGCCAGTCAGCTGTTTGAAAGGGCCATGATGCATATGTGAGCGCTGCTGCCTGTAATTACCTGGCGGTGCAGGGTAATAATTACAGCTTTGTCCCATTTAAGTGAATGGGACAAAGTTATAACTAACCTGCACCAACGCAACCATGTAGACAGCATGCAGGCAAGCAGTAAAGAGGCTGCAGCACTCGCATGAGCTCTGCAGCCTCTTGCAACCACTGATTGACTGTGGTGCTGAATGTTGGGTCCCCATTGATCTGATATTGATGGCCTCTCCTAATGCTAGATATTGGTATTCTGAAGGAAGAATACCTCTCTAAGGGTACTTTCACACTAGCGTTATTCTTTTCCGGTATTGAAATCCGGTAAAAGGTCTCAATAACAGAAAAAACGCATCAGTTTTGTCCTAATGCATTCTGAATGGAAAGCAATCCGTTCAGTATGCATCAGGATGTCTTCCGTTCCGTCCCTTGTATGTTATTTGACCAGACAAAATACTGCAGCTTGCTTCGGTATTTTTTCCAACCAAAATCCCGGAACAATACCACACTTGCCGAATCTGCATTAATTTCCATAGAGATGTATTAATGCCGGATCCGGTACCAAGTGTTCCGGAAATTGCTCAGTTGCCGAATCCAGTTTTCTGGTCGGCGCATGCATTGGGATATAGGAGGAACTGGTTTAGCTTTTGATTTTTTAGAAAATTTACCGGATCCTGGATGATACCGGATGATACGAATCTGGTATTTCATCGGATCCATCTAACGGATCTGGAAAAAAAAGTTATCAGTTTGCATACTGTTTGCCGGATCCTAACAACGCTAGTGTGAAAGTAGCCTAAACGAAGAATTTTGTTTTCTAACCATATACATCCTGTACAAAAACTACTATCACACTATGTTCAGGCATGACTCAGAATGCAGTGGAAAAATCTGGCATGGTTCTGCTGCAAAAATCCCATGAAGTGGCTATAGATTTCACTCTCTTCATTGCAAAAGGTGAAATCCTGGGTGGAGATCTGCAGAATATTTCAAATCCGCACATTAGATCAATTAAAGGGGTATTCCCATGTCAGACAATGGGGGCATATTGCTAGGATATGCCCTCATTGTCTGATAGATGCGCGTCCCACCTCTGGAACCCGCACCCACACAGAGAACAGAACGGAGAAGGTGGTGGCCAGACCCAGGGAACCCGCGCTCTCCCCATAGTAGTGAACGGGAGCGCACCGCGCTTGCGCGGCCACCACTCTAATTCATTTCTATGGGGCCAACAGGCTTGGGTATTTTCGGCGGCCCCATAGAAATAAATGTAGGGTGGCTGCGCATGCGCAGTCCGCCCTCCACAATTTTCGGGGCTCCGTTCACAGTGTAGGTGCGGGTCCCAGAAGAGGTGTGGGACCTGCACCTATCAGACAATGGGGGCATATCCTAACGACATGCCCCCATTGTCTGAGATGGTAAAACCCCTCTAATGCTCTTTTTCCGTGGATGACATTTCTTACAATCTCATCCACTTGGTGGACTGCTCTCCTCCACTTTGATGGTGCTGTACAACACTGCGGATTCGCTGCACAGATTTCGTGATGGCTAATCTGCGGCATTTCAGTCACGTGTGGACATAGCCTTACTGTTTCAATAATTGTACGCCCACAACATAATACTATGGCTAAAAAAAGGCAATTCATTTGTAGTCCGAATCAATTCACGTCAGTGGGATGTAATGAATGAAGCGCTGGTGAGAATGACTCATGAGTATATATTGTCAGAGAACATGATCCGTGCTCAGTGAGTAATGGAAAGCTCTAGCTACAGATCAATAGTCGTGTCATCGTTTAGTTAAATGGAGGCAGAAAAGGCTACAAGCGAGATGTAGCAGATTTTAGTTACACTTCATTCCACTTCTGTAAACTGTATAATTGTTCTGCTGCAAGTCATTGCAATTGACAGCTGTGCTTCCCAAGAGGCTCTGAAGCAGCTGAGGATCCCTGTGACATAAGCAGAGGTGACTGCGTATTCCGCCCTTCCTTGCATTGCATATAAAGTAAGGATTTAAGCAGGGGGATTTGCATGCGGCGACTGCGTCGTGTTAGGTGACAGCAGAGCAAATGAAAACAAACAGCGCTATGCAAAGTGTGTCGTGCCGGGATAAAGCCGCGCGCCGTACTGCGCGCACACACTGTGCTTTCTGCCTTGTAAAAAGAAAATTCACATGCAAATGGTTTTATTAAAGGATATTAAAATAAACTGCCACCATGGCCACCATAGGATTTCCCTTCCAAATACAGAATTCCTCTGTTTCTATTTTTCAGCCCGAGGATTCCCATCAAATTCTCCGCTAACCAAACATTGGAAGCTTATATTTGGGAAATGATGGAAGTTGCGCTTCACTAAGGTCTTGCATCATAAAACTAATTTGGCACATCCCCTAACCTCCAAACAAGTGGCCTCCAACCTGTATCTCTCCAACTGTGATAGAACTACATCTCCCAGCATGCCCTGACATCCTGCCACAGGTTGAAAACTATGCCATGTGTGATGTATATAATGTTAACATTAGTGTTTGCAGGGAAAATTGTGAGTACATTGAAACTTTCCATTTAAAGAGTGCAAAATGCAGTGCAGTCTGCAGGCAGCATGTCATAGAGCAGGAGGAGCTGAGCAGACTGATATATCGTTTTGTGGGAAAAGATTCAGCAAAATCTGTAATTTATACATTTATATCTCTTCTTTTTCTGATTTCATTGTACACGGGGGAGATTATATCAGTGATTGAAAGCTATCTTTGTGTAAGGCCTCATGCACACAAACATGTCCGTTCCGTTTTTTTGCGGTACTGCATACAGAACCATTTATTTTAATGGGTCCGCAAAAAAACAAACCTGAAGTTATTCCGTGTGCATTCCGTTTCTGTATGTCCGTATTTCCATTCCGCAAAAAAATAGAACATGTCCTATTATTGTCCGCATTACGGACAAGGATTGTACTGTTCTTTTAGGGGCCAGCTGTTCTGTTCCACAAAACACGGAATGCACACGGACGTCATCCGTATTTTTTGCGGATCCGTTTTTTGCGGACCGCAAAATACATACGGTCGTGTGCATGAGGCCTAAGTGTGTATCTCAGTCATTGATAAGACATGTGAACAATGAAATCAGAAATAGCAGAGTTATAAATGTTACATGTTTTATCGACAAAACTATATATCAGTCTGCTCAGCTTCTCCTGCTCTATAACCTGCTGCCTGCAGATTGCACTGCATTTTGTGATGTCAGGTTCTCTTTAAATCTTTCTTTTTTTTTTTTTTTTGTGCACGCTAGCAGATTTGTTGCAGAAAATTATTTTATAAATAATATGCCACATATATCTGAATAGAGTTTGTAAATCCCATTCAGACTGAAAGGAGTTATCTCATCTGAGATATTGGTGGCATATAGCTAGCATATGCCACCAATGTCAGATAGGTGTGGGTCCCACCTCTCTCCATAATGGGACCCCTCACCCCAAAGTGAGCAGAGGGCAGCCTTGCATGTGTGACCATCCTCCATACATCTCTGGCAGTCTCACAGAAGTAAATGGAGCGGCGGTCATGCTTCCACCGCGGTGCCCACTCCGTTCCTTTCTACAAGACTAATGAAAATAATCGAGCACGTAGGCTTGGCTAGTTTCAGAACTCCCATAGAAATTAATGGAGAGCGCACTGTGCATGCGGGATGCACTTTTCTTAAATTTGGGGGCCTGATCTGGAGATAGGTGCAGGTCCCATCTCTGAGAACTGTACCTATCTCCAGACCAGGCCCCCAAAAATGAACAACCATTCGCTATTCATTAAAGGGGTTGTCTCATCATATCTGACATTAGTGTGAGACAACCCCTTTAATGAATAGTGAATGGTTTTTCTGCCAAAGGTGAACATAGCATTAGAGGGAATGTTTTCCAAAGTTCACAATGATTTGGCCTTCCTAACCAGAACACCATGCAAACATCCAAAGAGCATACATTAAGTTTATTTAACATTAACCTCCAGCTATTCTTCAACTAAAGATCTCTACTTAGGAGCGATGTCTCATCAAAGGCATATCTGGTCTATTGCTGTGATCAGAATTAGAGTACGGCCAAGCGATCAGGTTTCTGCATGCAGTTTTGAAAGCCAAAATCAGAAGTAAGAAGTAAGTAAGTTGTATCTGTCCTATATATTGTATCTCCTTTTATGATCCACTCCTGATATTGGCTTCCAAAGCTTCAAGCAGAAACCTGACCGTGTGACTGTACCTTTAGGCTGGGTTCACACCTGAGCGTTTTACAGCGCGTTCCTACGCGCTGTAAAACGCTCAACAAGGAGAAACCAATGATTCCCTATGGGAATGGTTCGCACTTGGGCGTTTTACAGCGCGTACGATCGCGCTGTAAAACGCCCGACGCTCCAAAAAGTACATGAGCGACTTTTGGGGCGTTTGTGGCCATAGGACACTGTAGTGAATCACACAAACGCGCGTTTACTATTACAAAAACGCGCATAAAAATGCGCGTCAAAAACGCGCGTAAAACGCGCAACGCTCAAGTGTGAACCCAGCCTAAGGGCTGTTTCACACGAGCGAGTCCATTGCGGGAATCGCACTCCGTGTGTGAATGTGATCCTCCGCTCTGGACTTGCAGGAGCACACGGCATTATCATGATCTATAATGCTATGTGTCTCTGCATGGCCTTTTTTCCACAGAATCATAGTGACATAAAGCTGTCAGTATGATTCTGTAGAAATAAGGTCAAGCAGAGGCACATAGCATTATAAGTCCGTATAATGCCGTGCGCTCCTGTAAGTCCAGAGTGGAGGATCACACTCACACACGGAACGTGATTCCCGCAATGGACTCGCTCGTGTGAAACAGCCCTTACAGTCAGATAACTCCTGGAAAAAAAGCCACCTGGACCCACCAATTGAACACTAGTGGACTATCTTCACAATATGCCAGCAATCTAATATCTAATGAGACAACCACTTTAGGATTCTACTGATGGACCTGGTGGGATATATGTTCTTATGCTGAGTTCCATACATTTTACTGCTCCAGTTTCAGTTGTAATTGTGAATTGAAATTCTCCCCTGATATGTAAAGTGGTGAAATTGGGGTTTCCATGAGCTGATGTTGTGTACTGTCTCAGCCACTACAATCCGATAAGAAATTTTACACTACCTTTCTGCACATAGGCTATTTAAGTAAATGCCCCCCCCCCTTTTTGTAGCAATTGATTAAAATTGACATGTTCAGATCTGTGTCAGATTTCACAAATGGCGCTATTTTTTCCGTTCACATGTCAGAAACTTTGGTGGAACCTGGTGCACCTAATTATAAGTCACTAGGTTCCATCAGTTGCCACTGGATCCCTCAATGTATTGTGGTCTCCACTTACAATGGAATCTGTGATGTAGAAATAACCGGAGCGTATTCTCAGCATTCTCATGCCAAATAAACCCCCCTGTAATACACCTTCACAAGCAGCAGATTTTATTGCAGAATTTTGAATAAACCTTTCCATCATCTTAATGGAGCTGCTTTGGAGGTCAGCGCATAGATTTTTGCAAACCCCATTCATTTTCAGTCTCAGAAATTTCTGCACCAAAATCTGCCACATATGAAGACGCCCAAAATTTGATATCGAAATGAGTATTGCTTGTTGCCTACTTACAGCAAGGAAATCTGTCAGCTCGCTCTGCAGGAGTTGCTTCAGTTCTCCTTTGTTCAGCTTGTACTTGTCACCTTCTTTGCCAGAATAATGGTGAAAGATCCGGATCATGGTATCCATGGCACCTTCCAGCTGGGTAGGCATGATGAAGATCAGTGTCTAAAAGGAGTGAAACAGAGGATATAATGAGCGTTGAGTTATGTGTTCTTCAAACTGAGTGGATTCTTTTGATCAATAGGAGGACAAATCTGCAACACCTTCAATAAAGGTCACGTTTGGAAATAATCTAAAAGTGATGCAAATGTTATACCAGTCAACATCATTTAGTGTTGGCCGGTGTCCTAATGCTGCTCCACCTGCGTGAAATCTGAGCAAGTTTAAAAAGGTGGAATTGAAGTGGTTATTCTTTAGATGGAATTCGAGCTGAGTAAAAGGAGGTGACAAAAGGGGGTTAATCTTCATACCTGTGCGCTTGCAGCAAGGAGAAACAGAGGAGGATATGTAGGTAAAGAAGTCTTGGTAGCTGGGTTATTTATACATAGCGTCCTATTATCCAAAGGTATTCCCAAAATGTAAAGACGCCAATGAGGACAGGTGAGTGGCCTGCGTCAGTCGTCGCTCAGCACGGATTGGCTGTTGGCATAGTGCACATTCGTCACCGGATTATTTCAGGTTTTGTATAGCTTATCTAGCTACATGACTTTGCCTGTAGTACCTGGCGGGGAGGAGACTTGTCACTGTAGAGCTGCTCATTAAAGCAGGTAGGAAGTTATGGCAATTAGTTGCTAGGGAGCTCAGGTAGAGGAAAATGTCCAAAAATAAACCTGAGGAAGAAGGGAATACATTGTTATTGCCTAAATGATGGAGCTGTTCTCCAGGGAGGGTTCCTGCAGAGGGAGGAGGTGCACATACAAAATAAGGCTTTATGTTCCTTTTCATAGAAAACATCAAACAATACTGTATAAAAAAAAAACCATGTGCTGTATGTATCTATTTTATATTTATTTATTTACAAAGATACAATGTATCCATCCTATGACCTAACCCAAAACATGTGACTATGTCGTGTGCAGTGTAGTAAGAGGAGGCCCAGATAATTATGTACTCTGAACAGGAAACAATTACTAAACTTCAGGGTAGTCATTTTCTCCTACGTAATGGTTAGGAAAACACAGCCAAACTTTCTGAAAGGTCTTTTACAGGTTTGGGTAAATAAAAGCAGCAGTAACGTATTGCATTGTTCACTTTGGACGTTCATTCTTATTTTGTTCCGCACTGATTGAGCTCCACCACTGATCAGATCTGGGAGAGGACCCAGGAGCAAGTGCTCAATTTCCCTATAGCGCCACCACAGGGTAAAATGGAAATGACACCTTTTTCATTAAAATAAGCAAACTGTCCATATAGTGCATGGACATTCACCATTTAGGTCGCAGCTGCCTTTTATTTAACAAATGAAGACCGCACCGTATTGCCGGTCTTCATTGTTAATGTCCGCCCGGTATTGACCGCGCCGTGTGGCTCTTCCCTGAACATAATAGAAGCTGTGGCCCACATCTCACCTCCTCTGTATGTAATAGGTATGAAGTGCTGTATTACCCCGTATGTTTCATAGCACTGGTGGCATTTGGAATGGGGGAGCGTGATGCATGTTCATTTTTGCCTTCGGCAGCAGAAGGGCTAGGTGAACCCCTGCCAAACCCAGGCCTGAGGAAGGGATGTGACCCCTAAGGCTACTTTCACACTAGCGTTCGGGGCTCCGCTTGTGAATTCCGTTTGAAGGCTCTCACAAGCGGCCCCGAACGGATCCGTCCAGCCCTAATGCATTCTGAGTGGATGCGGATCCGCTCAGAATGCATCAGTCTGGCACCGTCTGTCCTCCGCTCCGCTCAGCAGGCGGACACCTGAACGCTGCTTGCAGCGTTTGGGTGTCCGCCTGGCCGTGCGGAGGCAAACGGATCCATCCAGACTTACAATGTAAGTCAATAGGGACGGATCCGTTTGAAGTTGACACAATATGGCTCAATTTTCAAATGGATCCGTCCCCCATTGACTTTCAATGTAAAGTCTGGACGGATCTGTCTGAGCAACTTTCACACTTAGAATTTTTTCTAAACTATAATGCAGACGGATCCATTCTGAGAAGATCCCATCGTCTGCATTATAGGAGCGGATCCATTTTCCAGTATTGAAATCCAGCAGAGGATCTCAATACTGCAATTAAACGGATCCGTTTTGATTTTGCACACCAGGATGCATCAGTTCCATTAGGATGCGGTTGTGTGAAATCAAAACGGAAAAAAACGGATTTGTCACTAAATACATTAATAGTAAATGGGTGACGGAACCTGTTTTTTAGGCTCCTAAAAAAATGGATCTGTCACCATTAACTTACATTGTTTTCAGTGCTGGATCAGTTTTTTTTCTGTTTTTATGACCGGACACAAAACCGAAGCTTGCAGTTTTTTTTGTCCAGTCACAAAACGGAATGCTGCTGGAACGGAAGACATCCGGATGCGTCCTGAATGGATCTCTTTCCATTTTGAATGCATGGGGACCAAACGGAACCGTTTTTTTTTCCAGTATTGAGATCCTCTGCCGGATTTCAATACTGGAAAACAACACAAGTGTGAAGGAGGCCTTAGAAAAACCCAACCCAAGAACAGTTCTATACTGGTTCATACAGCTCAGCTCTATAGAAGTGAATTGGGCAGAGCTGGCATATTGCGCACTAGTTGGCAGTGTTTTAGGAAGAAAGCTGCCATATTTTTCTAATCCTGTACAGCTTTAATACAGTATCTACTGGAAAACCTCTTTAAGAAATAAAAAGGAGATTCTTATCAATCAGTGAGTGACATGAACATCAATAGCTATTATTAGATGGTCGGTGCTGGAAATGTGTTGGCAATCTGCAGCATTTATGTAAACTGTATACAATCTGCAGCATCCATGTAAACTGTATACAATCTGCAGCATCCATGTAAACTGTATACAATCTGCAGCATGCATGTAAACTGTATACAATCTGCAGCATGCATGTAAACTGTATACAATCTGCAGCATGCATGTAAACTGTATACAATCTGCAGCATCCATGTAAACTGTATACAATCTGCAGCATGCATGTAAACTGTATACAATCTGCAGCATCCATGTAAACTGCATACAATATGCAGCATCCATGTAAACTGCATACAATCTGCAGCATCCATGTAAACTGTATACAATCTGCAGCATCCATGTAAACTGTATACAATCTGCAGCATCCATGTAAACTGTATACAATCTACAGCATCCATGTAACTGTATACAATCTGCAGCATCCATGTAAACTGTATACAATCTGCAGCATCCGTGTAAACTGTATACAATCTGCAGCATCCATGTAAACTGTGTACAATCTGCAGCATCCATGTAACTGTATACAATCTGCAGCATCCATGTAAACTGTATACAATCTGCAGCATCCATGGAAACTGTATACAATCTGCAGCATCCATGTAAACTGTGTACAATCTGCAGCATCCATGTAAACTGTATACAATCTGCAGCATCCATGTAAACTGTATACAATCTGCAGCATGCATGTAAACTGTATACAATCTGCAGCATGCATGTAAACTGTATACAATCTGCAGCATGCATGTAAACTGCATACAATCTGCAGCATCCATGTAAACTGTATACAATCTGCAGCATCCATGTAAACTGTATACAATCTGCAGCATGCATGTAAACTGCATACAATCTGCAGCATCCATGTAAACTGTATACAATCTGCAGCATCCATGTAAACTGTATACAATCTGCAGCATCCATGTAAACTGTATACAATCTGCAGCATCTATGTAAACTGTATACAATCTGCAGCACCCATGTAAACTGTATACAATCTGCAGCATCCATGTAAACTGTATACAATCTGCAGCATGCATGTAAACTGTATACAATCTGCAGCATGCATGTAAACTGTATACAATCTGCAGCATGCATGTAAACTGTATACAATCTGCAGCATGCATGTAAACTGTATACAATCTGCAGCATGCATGTAAACTGTATACAATCTGCAGCATCCATGTAAACTGTATACAATCTGCAGCATCCATGTAAACTGTATACAATCTGCAGCATCCATGTAAACTGTATACAATCTGCAGCATCCATGTAAACTGTATACAATCTGCAGCATCTATGTAAACTGTATACAATCTGCAGCACCCATGTAAACTGTATACAATCTGCAGCATCCATGTAAACTGTATACAATCTGCAGCATCCATGTAAACTGTGTACAATCTGCAGCATCCATGTAAACTGTGTACAATCTGCAGCATCCATGTAAACTGTATACAATCTGCAGCACCCATGTAAACTGTATACAATCTGCAGCATCCATGTAAACTGAATACTGTTCAGTAGTTTCTTCCAGTATTACATAATGAGTCTACAATGGAAAATTGGTGACCTGTCTGTCAGTAGGTTAATGCATGTGCTGGTTGTAACATGACGAGCAGATCCTGTATGGATTCCCTTTGCAATTATGAAGGCGAAATCGCTTTATTCCCAAGTGATTCTGTTACTAAAAACGAAGCTGCCTTGGGACTATCGAAGTAAAAACAGAATATACTGTGCAGATTTTGACTAAATTGTAATCTGGAGTAGCACATATCACTGCCTTGGCCATATTATTTATAATATGCTCTGACATCTTCACAATTTTAGATTCTTTTTCTACAGTTCCTTTAGTGACCGGCCTGTTTTGCGCCTTAGTGACCAAGCATTTTTATTTTCATCGTTACCTTCCAAGAGATATAACTTTTTTATTTTTCCATAAATGTAGCTGTATGAGGGCTTCTTTTTTGGGAGACAATTTGTAGTTTTTAATGGCACCACAAATTACTCATTAACTTTATGGGGGGATGGGAAAAAAACAGCAATACTTTCACTGAGTTTTTACGTTAGATCTTTATTCTTTGGGTCAGAATGATTACAGTGATATTAACTTTATATAGTTTTTTTAAGTTTTACTACTTTTACACAATAAAAACCCTTTAAAAAAAGAACATATTGGATCGCTGCATCCCAAGCCCCATAACTACCTTTTTCTTTTTCTTTTTTCTTTCTATAGAGCTGTGTGAGGACTTCATTTTTATGGGACCACTAGTAATTGTTATTGGTACCATTGGTGATATTTTTATATAATAAAACTTTATTTAACTCTTATTTTTTACAATTTATTAGTCCCACATATAGACTTTGACAGGCAGTATTCTGATCGCTTCTATAATACATTGTACTGCTTATATAGTACACTGTATTATACTGTCAGTGCGACACTGACAGGCACATACATTGCATGCGGACCTGGCTGCCATACTAAGGCCCCTTTCACACGAGCGTGACCGATTGGCTCCTGATGCGTTCAGGGTGCGTTCAGTGAAACCATTTTACAAGCAAATTCAATCAGTTTTGTCTGCAATTGCGTTTAGTTGTTCAGTTTTTTTTCCGTGCGAGTGCAATCCGTTTTCACACGCGTGATAAAAAACGGAAGGTTTACAAACAATATCTCCTAGCAACCATCAGTGAAAAACGCATCGAATCCGCACTTGCTTCCGGATGCAATGCGTTTTTCACTGAAGCCCCATTCACTTCTATGGGGCCAGGGCTGCGTGAAAAACGCAGAATATAGAACATGCTGCATTTTTCAAGCAACACAGAACTGATGCGAGAAAAAAAACGCTCATGTACACAGACATATTGAAATGAATGGGTCAGGATTCAGTGCGGGTGCTATGCGTTCACGTCACGCATTGCACCTGAAATCTCGCTCGTGTGAAAGGGGCCTAAGACATCGACACCTAACAATCTCGTTCAGAGTGTTGCCAAGAGCGGAAGCCTCCTCCCTCTAATCCACTTAGAGGCTGCGATCGGACCCATTATGTCATGTGAATTTTGGAGACATTTTATTTTAACACCTATCCTATTTGTCCTGTACCCAAACAAGAGGAAGAGAAGAGTTTTGCTGAAGTTGTGAGAAATTAGGGGAAGGAACTTATTATCAACATCTTTCCTGCACCTTGCCCCATTGGCACATGCGGATGGTACTAAATTCTCCTAAGGAACACGGTGCCCAGGCAGTAAAGGCTGCGTATTGTGGCTAAAGGATCCACTTCCCCCTTCAGTTCCAGTGCTCCTCTGCCATCATCTGCCCATCCCCTTTGATCGTCCTTTGTTAAATGTGTTGTCAGGATAAAATATATGTTTAAAATTGATCAGTATGATGGTAAATACAGGTACAGTCACCTCATTGATCCCCAACGCTCCCATTCCGGGGCTGTTTGGTCTACCTACTGCAGCAGCAATGACAACCTGACACAGGAACGTGTGACTGCTGCAGCCAGTCATAAAATATACACTCCTCTCCTCAGCACCGAGAAGTAAAAGGCATGTTATGGAAATCACAGAATCAATAGACATGTGAATGATATGCAAATAATAAAAAAATGATAAAAACATGAAATATTTTGCCACAGCTTTCTAAAACCACAGAGACAAAGAAGCCCAAAAATGCCCTGTGTGAACCCAACCTTATAATTATACGTTGGCTTTTTTGTGGCTTTTTATGACTGTGCTTCCGGGGGCTATCATTAGAGTAGATGACAGAAGAATAGTTCTGAGAAAGTTGCTCTTGTCGTGGATTTGCAAAGCTGGATTAGTCTGTGTGAAGCACCTGTAGGTATACATTACCTGCCTGTTTAGTCATGTGGAAATATTGTACATAATAGTGGCAGTCCCACATATCTTCTGGATAACTGATAACTGAGTGCCACCTGTCCCAGATCCCACCATATCAAAATATGGATTTGAAAAGACCTTCTGCTGAGGTATAAGCCTGGAACCTGACACCAAGCTAGAGACTCCATAACAAGTCATATTGCCAACATGATGTGAGATGAATTTCCGGCACAATCCGTATCCAGTAAAATCCACCTTTATTTGCTCAGGAACAAAGCTACTAGACAGGTCTATGCATTTCGGCACAAATTCTTACTCATGAGGCTATGATTAAGACTCTGTGTCGAAACGCGTAAACCAGTGGCTCTGTTCCTGTATCATTTTATACTACTCCAAATAAGGGTGGATTTTTACTGGATACTGATTGTGATGGAAATTCATCTATTGTTAAGTTGCCCTACTTCTGTGGTTTCATGCACATGGATCCAGGCATTAAAGGGTGAGCTGAAAACATATGTGAAACCCACATGATGTGCAGACTTGTAACAAACTCTAGTGCCGTACACGATTCTGACATAATACGTACATGTATATACACACAGTGCCGTATTTACAGCCTATGTGGCCCCAGGATCGTATTTTCAATTAGGCAGTTTCCCTCCTGAATTCTGAACTGTATCACTGTCCTCAGGACGCCAATGCAGTTAAATACTGCACCAGGGCACGATAGCCGATGGTTCCCTGCCCCGCCTTTCACCTTTATAGGCCTCGAGGCCTACTCTAGTAGGTCTGAGCCTATGAGGCAGTAAATCCCAGCACATGCATGACATCATCGCACCTGCCTGTGCCAAGATGCAGCGCAGTGACATCAAGAATGGTTGCCTGCATCCCAGTGTCCCAAGCCTGCATCGCAGATGGTTGGGAACAGGTCTTTTTTTTTTCTTCCTTGGTCACTTGGGGACATTTCTGTTGGGGGACATTACTGTGGGGGGGGGGGGGGGGTGACACAGTGAAAGGTTTGGTCTGGGAAAACAGGTATTTTAAATGCTGGCCCGGGTTTTGGCTGGACCTGGCTGTCCTTAAATTGGCAGCTGGGCTCAGAAGCCATGTCTCTGTGTTGGGATCTGGGAGCCTTGTGTCTGGAGAAATGCTTGTTACCTGTTTGGCGTGAAAACAGGTTGGTGCTGCTATCAGCAAGGATACTTTGAGGCAGAATTGCCGCATGGTGTGAATTACCACCAACACCGCAAGGTGACTTTTTGTTTGAATATGACTGCTTGTTTTGTCACTTGCCTAAAGTGTGAATAAAACACTGAAGAAAATCACAGAAATAAGATAATACTGCGCTTAGTAAAGTAGATGCAAGCACTATATATGGACAAAGTCCTCACTCTGATGTGATAATATCTGAGACACTTAGTCAATATATTTTGATCAAAACACATCTAAGCCCGCCACCAAGCGTCAAGGTGGTCTCAGGTCAGGCGGGTCCTACGCTAAACCTACCTAAGCTGTTGGGCTTCTATGTTCAGGATCGCAGACACCGCACATATGGTGTGCTGCTCCTAGTAACCTCCATGTGCATCAAGCAACCAATGGGAGGAGGAGCAAGCACACCCATATGTACCACCTAATTAAGGTGCTCTATTGGATAGGGGAGTGGGGCAAAAGTGCAGAGGAATGCTACTCCCAAGATAATAGGTGAGCATTCACACTTGAAGGTGTCACTCCCTCAAGCAAATACTACATAGACAAAAAAAAATCACAGAAAAAACTAAGATAAAAACATCCTGCACGATATGATACAAATGTGCGGCTGTCCCTGGCCATATTATTGAAGAAAACCACAGAAATAAGATAATAATGCACTTAGTAAAGTAGATGCAAGCCCTATATATGGACAATTGGTTGCTTGATGCACATGGAGGTTACTAGGAGCAGCACACCATATGTGCGGTGTCTGGCTCCTGAACATAGAAGCCCAACGGCTTAGGTAGGTTTAGCGTAGGACCCGCCTGACCTGAGACCACCTTGGCGTTCGGTAGACGGGCTTAGATGTGTTTTGATCAAAATATATTGACTAAGTGTCTCAGATATTATCATATCAGAGTGAGGACTTTGTCCATATATAGTGCTTGCATCTACTTTACTAAGTGCATTATTATCTTATTTCTGTGGTTTTCTTCAATAATATGGCCAGGGACATCCGCACATTTGTATCATATTGTGCAGGATGTTTTTATCTTAGTTTTTTCTGTGATTTTTTTTTTTTTAGAAAACACTGAATTTGTTGATCCAAAGAACTTGTTGTTGCCTCTATACTGCGTCCGCTAATCCTGTCTACCAGAGCGAGTCCCCACAGGGGACATTACTGTTGGGGGACACATCTCATCCCCTTGGCCCCCTCCTCCATATCTTAAAGGGGTTTTCTGGGATTTAGATACTGATGACCTATCCTCAGAATAGGTCATCAGTATCTGATCAGTGGGGGTCCAACACGCGGGATCTCCGGCGATCAGCTGTTCGAGAAGGCACCGGCACTCCTGTTGAATGCTGCTACCTTCTTCGTGATTACCAAGCACAGTGCCGTACATTGTACTTCAATGGGACTGAGCGCGATACCAAGCACAGCCGCTATACAATGTATGGCACTGTGCTTGGTAAGCACGAAGAAGCCCGCAGCATTTACAGGGGTCTTCCTGAACAGTTAATTGGTGGGGATCCTGGGTGTCTATATTTAAAAAATTAAGGTAAAAAATGCTGTGAAGAATAAAATACCTGAAAAACTGCCATAAAAATGTGGGTAAAAATGCATGTGAATAAAAAAAACATTCACACAATCGTATGTATTTTGCGATCTGCAAAAAAATACAGATGACACCCGTGTTGCATCCATTTTTTTTGTGGACCCATAGTAACAATACAATTCTTGTCTGCAGAACGGACAAGAATAGAACATGTTCTATCTTTGTTGCGGGACTGCGGAACAGACATACGGATGCAGACAGCCAGCTGTGTGCTGTAAGCATTTCTTTCAGACCCATTGAAATAAATGGGTCCACATTTGATTCACAAAAAAAAGCAGATTGGATGTGGACCAAAAATACAATTGTGTGAATGGAGCCTTAATAAGATTTCTGCTTGTTTGCTTGGCGTCCTAATTTGTCACATTTGAACCTCACAAGTCAAGATCCCAGTTAACATTTTTGATGTAATAGTTTTATATTCTTATATATCCTTTTTTTTCCAGCTTTATATAATTTACTTCGAGTTAGTACTATTTTCTTCTTTTCTTCATTTTTGTTTTTTATTCACACTAGGAGACATTAAATTAACTGTTAATCTTTCACAAACCAGAAAGAACTGGTGCAAAAATGTAAAAATATTGTATAATGAAAGTATATGGATTATGCCGCATACATAACATCAGATCTGATTCGACTATTCCAACTCCTTGAGGCTGTGTTCCTTACATTGTGTATGCTCAGGGGGCAGCCAGTCGTGCAAGTCAGTTGTCAGTTCTATCTGCTTGAGATCTAGAAAAAAAAAAAAAATTCATTAAAAAAAACGCCACCACTGTTAAAGGGAACCTGTCATCAGATTTTGCCTATGTAACTAATTACATGCCTCCGCTGCTCGCCCCCATTCTTTTTTTTTTTTATAAAACTGTTTTGCAGAAATCACATTTTGAAAAAGTCTGGAGAAGCGAAGAAAATTAGGAACTACTGCACATACCTGACATTTCACAGGCACAGGGATGAAGTAGACAAGCTAGCGGGATGTCAATCAGAGTTGGGGTGGTGGACTTGGAACGGTGACGCTATGGTTTGGCGATTGCAAGGAGACACCCCAGTCTCCTGAACAGGTGGATTTTCAGGTTTCTTTTGAAGGTTTCAACTGTAGTTGAGAATCTAATATGCTGGGGTAGAGCATTCCAGAGCACAGGGGATGCACAGGAGAAATCTTGGAGGAGATTGTGGGAAGAGCAGATAAGAGAAGAGTAGAGAAGGAGGTCTTGGTTTGGATTGGAGATTACATGAGGGGATATATCAAGAAAGCAGGTCAGAGATGGGACAGGTTGCGGACAGCTTATATGTTGTTAACATTTTAAACTGAATTTGCTGGGCAACTGGGAGCCAATGAAGGGAACGGCAAAGGGGAGCTGCAGAGGAGTAAAGAGGAGAAGAGATGGATTAGTTGGGCAGCAGAGTTGAGGATAGATTGTGTTAGATGAAAGGACACAGAGGAGGATGTTACAGTAGTCTAGGCGGGAGATGATGAGGGCACGCACAAGCATTTTTGCTTACTTCTGGTTGATGAATTTGCAGATCCAAGAGATATTTTTGAGTTGGAGGCGGCAGGTAGTGGAAAAGGCTTGGATGTGCAGGGCAGAATCAAAGGTTACTCCAAGGAAGTTGACTTGGTTGACTGGGGAGAGTGTGCATGTTAAGTTTTAGAAAGCGAAAGGAGAAGAAGGAGGATATAGCAGATAGGCATTGCGAGATTCTGGATAGTAAGGAGGTGATATCTGGACCAGAGAGGCAAATTTGCATGTCATCAGCATAGAAGAGACACTGAAATCCATGGGACTCTATGAGCTGTCCCAGGCTAAATGTGTAGATTGAGAACAGCAGGGATCCTAGGACTTGGAGCCTTGAGGAACACCAACAGAGAGGGGATGAGATAGAAGTGGTGGTGTCTGAGTGGGAGACACTAAGGGGGTTATTTATTTACCAGAAATACACCTAAATTAGGCGTATTTCTGGCGCGGATTTTGTCACAAAGGTCACTTTTCCCTGCTCACAGGTCTAAAAAAGTGGGCGTTGGTGGGCAGGGCTAGGGAATGGGCCGACAAACCCATCTCATTTACCATTTTCTACGCCTGCACCTCTTCATAACTCCGGCGGATCAACTACTAGGTATAAGGCTTATTAAGACCGGCGTCTAAAATATCAGTCTTAATAAATGTGCCCCTAAATATCCGGTCTGTGAAGTATGAAGTGATCCAGGAGAGGGCCAAGTCTGTGATGCCAAGAAATGAGGGATGTTGTAACAGAAGGGAGTGGTCAATTGTGTCAAAGATAAAGGACAGAGTAATCTTGTTTGGCTTTGGCAGTTAGCAGGTCTTTGGTTACATTGGTAAGGGCAGTTTCAGTCGAGTGGTGAGGTTGGAAACCAGATTGCAGCTGGTCAAAGAGGAGGAAGAGAGGTTGGAGGACAGTTCAAGGTGGACATGTTGTTCAAGTAGCTTTGAGGAATATGGTAAAAGTGCTATGGGACGATACCTAGACAAAGAAGACAGGTCAGCGGAAGGGTTTTTGAGGATGGTTGTGATGGTAGCATGTCTAAAACAGGAGGAGAAGACACCAGTGGTTATTGATAGATTGAAGAGATGAGTTAGGGGAGGGATAAACACTGTGTGGAGGTTGGGGATAAGTGCTTATGAATACGACCATTGGTTGTTTCGCTGTTCGTAAATTGCAGATCCATAAAACACAGATTCCGACCATGTGCATTCCGCATTTTGCAGAATGGAACATCCGGCCCCTAATAGAACAGTCCCAGTTGGTGTCCCGCAAGGCTCTGTTCTTGCTCTTCCCTATCTACACTTTCGGTCGGGGACAGCTCATAGAGTCCTATGGCTTTTAGTATCACTTTTATGCTGACGACACACAAATCTACCTCTCTGGTCCAGACATCACCACCTTACTATCCAGAATCCCACAATGCCTATCTTCTAGATCCTCCTTCTTCTCCTCTCGCTTTCTAAAACTTAATATGGATAAAACAAAATTCATCACGATCAATGGCTGCACACTCTCCCCAGTCAACCAAGTCTGCTGCCTTGAAGTGACCTTGGATTCTGCCCTCTCTATCCGATCACACATCCAAGCCCTTTCCACCACCTGCCGCCTCCAACTCAAAAACATCTCCCGCATCCGCGCTTTCCTTAACTTTTAGTCTGCAAAAATGCTTGTACATGCCTTCATCCTGCCTAGACTACTGCAACATTATCCTCTGTGGCCTTCCATCTAGCACTCTCGCACCCCTCCAATCTATCCTCAACTCTGCTGCCTGACTAATCCACCTCTCACCATGTTACTCCTTTGCCTCTCCTCATTGCCCAGCGAATTCAGTTCAAAATACTAACAAATACATACAATGCTGTCCCCCCTATATCTCTGAGCTACTTTCCCGACACATACAATCTCCGATCCTCACAAGACCTCTTTCTCTCCTCTCCTATCACCTCTTCCCACAATCGCTTCCAAGATTTGTCCTTTGCATCCCCCACACTCTGGAACACGGTACCCCAACATATCAGACTCTCACCTACAGTGGAATCCTTCAAAAGAAACCTGAAAACCCACCTCTTCCGACAAGCCTACAACCAGTGTCTCTATACCGCCATGACCAACTTTACCCTCTCCTACTGTGTCCTTCTCCCATACCATGTAGATTGTAAGCCCTCAAGGGCAGGGCCCTCTCTCCTTCTGTACCAGTTTGTAACTTGTCTTGTTTATGCTTAGTGCAATTGTCTGTTATGTATGTGCACCGCTTATCATATGTACAGCGCTATGGAATGAATGGCGCTATAATAATAAATAATAATAATAATCCCTGTCCGTAATGTTGAAGGACATGTTCTATTTTTTTGCAGAATGGCCATGTGGACATACAGACTCGGAATGCACACTGAGTGATTTCTATTTTTTGTGGCCCCACTGAAGTAAATGGTTCTGCATACGGGAAACAAAAAAAAAAAATGGAACACACGGAAAAAAAAATAAGTTTGTGTGCATGAGCCCTAATGTGAGATGGGATCGAGCAAAGTGCACAGGTGATGAGATGTGATCTGGAGAGTAGGGTTTCTACTGTTTCTTCTAGGTTTTCCTCTGTAATCGTGCAGAAGCAGGTTTGTAATGTAACGTTGCAGACAAATATCGTGTGACCTATAACAACTTTACCTGAACAGGGTGATTTTAATTTCAGGATGAAAGACGGCTATAATTGAAGATACATCCATAACGCCAAAGAATACAGGGACTGCATTTCTCATGTAACACCTGCTCCCAGCATCAACA
Organism: Bufo gargarizans; assembly: GCF_014858855.1. Taxonomy (NCBI): domain Eukaryota; kingdom Metazoa; phylum Chordata; class Amphibia; order Anura; family Bufonidae; genus Bufo; species Bufo gargarizans. The sequence goes on from NC_058080.1 coordinate 667,145,856, forward strand.
CACAGCTGCAGCCAGCATTGCTTTCCTCTAATCCTGGTGCTTAAGGTATAGGATTGAGTTTAATGCTAAAATGCAAAAGCTGTTAGCAAATAAAAATAAAAGAAAATTCAACATATATTAAGAAAACACACAAAAGAGGATGTAATCCAAATTTTGTTTAATGCAAATGATATATGAACCTCCAATCATAAAGTAAGCAATAGGGAATGGAGTAAAGAGTAAGCCCGAATCTCATAGCAAATATTTCACTATTGGTATGTGTTCCCTACACACAGGCATGGGATTCAGTCGTTTCCCTCAGGTTCTCCAGATCCGGTTGTTAAAGAGATTCTGTCATCAGCTTTTCACATCAGTCTCCTCGATTTAATTTAAAATATACTAGTCTTACTGCCATATGTCTTGTCATTTCTGTAAAAAATTGCTTTAATTCATATGCAAGTTATTCACTCCTTTCATCGCTGACGTCATTGTACTGGTGCACCGTAATCTCACACATGCGCCCTGGATCCACTCGTCAGCGCCCGTGCGGTGTCCTGGCAGCAGCTCCAGGGAACGAAGCGCAGCGTGCATGCGCCGGCTGTCTGCGCACTTCACTCGACCCGGAAAGGAAGAGCGAAGTGGCGTGAGATCCCTGACAGGTGGAGGACCGAGGTGCAGGAGAGAAGGCACGCTGGCAGATGGCGCATGCGTGCTTCGTTCACTAAAGCTGCTGCCAGGACAATGCACAGGCACTGACGAGTGGATCCAGGGCGCACGTGCGAGATTACGGCGCACCAGAACAATGACGTCAGCAATGAAAGGAGTGAATAATTTGCAGTGGGGCGGTGCTGGGCTACAAGAGAATGAGTGCGGCTGGGCTCCAACGGCCAGAGGGACAGCCCCTTGGGCTCCTTAGAGAGGTAATTTGCATATGAATAAAAGCGATTTTGTACAGAAATGACAAGACATATGGCAGTAAGACTAGTATATTTAAAACTAAATCGAGGAGATTGATGTATTAATGTAAAAAGCTCTGTTGCTAAAATCCTGATGACAGAATCCTTTTAAAATTACAGCCGGATCGGAGAACCGTGTTATTGGCTGAATTCTGATCCAGTGCCCTGGCGGCGGCAGCTGGAGATGAGCGCTTCCATTACATAGTTTAGCTCCTTAGGCTTTTTAAAAGTTGGGTGATAGGTGTGTAGTGTATATATGGTGTATTTATGTATGTGTACCAGGTATATGGTGTATTTATGTGTGTTGCATATATATGGTGTATGTATATGTAAACTTGTGTCGTGACGCCGCGTGTCCGCCACTGAGTAGGGAACCAATTGTTAAAAATTTGAATCCCACCCCTGCTTACAGAGAGAGAAAAGTAATATCAAATACACACATCTGAGTTAGTTAAAATCAAATCCAATAAAAAAAAAATATATATATATATAAACTATTTTTATCCATGTTATTTTGCTGCATCGCCATGCTTTCCTTGTCTGGCCTGAAGGACTGTTGAATAAAATCGTTTGCTGCCTACAAGCTGATTTTCCCTAAAAACCAATAAAAAGTATTGAACATGCGTTTAAGGGTGCAGCAGAGATTTGACATGAACATAGCATTAGGGCTCATGCACACGACCGTTCCATTTTTTGCGCTCCGCAAATAGCGGATCCGCAAAAAAACGGAAGCCGCCCGTGTGCCTTCCGCAATTTACGGAACAGAACAGGCGGCCCATTGTAGAAATACCTATTCTTGTCCGCAAAACGGACAAGAATAGGGCATGTTATTTTTTTTTTTGCTGGGCCACAGAACGGAGCAACAGATGCGGACAGCACACGGAGTGCTGTCCGCTTTTTTTGCGGCCCCATTGAAGTGGATGGGTCCGCACCTGAGCCGCAAAAACTGTGGCTCGGATGCGAACCAGAACAACGGTCGTGTGCATGAGGACTAATGGTAGAGGTAGAACATAGCATTATGGTAGAGGTAGAACATAGCATTATGGTAGAGGTAGAACATAGCATTATGGTAGAGGTAGAACATAGCATTATGGTAGAGGTAGAACATAGCATTATGGTAGAGGTAGAACATAGCATTATGGTAGAGGTAGAACATAGCATTATGGTAGAGGTAGAACATAGCATTATGGTAGAGGTAGAACATAGCATTATGGTAGAGGTAGAACATAGCATTATGGTAGAGGTAGAACATAGCATTATGGTAGAGGTAGAACATAGCATTATGGTAGAGGTAGAACATAGCATTATGGTAGAGGTAGAACATAGCATTATGGTAGAGGTAGAACATAGCATTATGGTAGAGGTAGAACATAGCATTATGGTAGAGGTAGAACATAGCATTATGGTAGAGGTAGAACATAGCATTATGGTAGAGGTAGAACATAGCATTATGGTAGAGGTAGAACATAGCATTATGGTAGAGGTAGAACATAGCATTATGGTAGAGGTAGAACATAGCATTATGGTAGAGGTAGAACATAGCATTATGGTAGTGGTAGAACATAGCATTATGGTAGTGGTAGAACATAGCATTATGGTAGAGGTAGAACATAGCATTATGGTAGAGGTAGAACATAGCATTATGGTAGAGGTAGAACATAGCATTATGGTAGTGGTAGAACATAGCATTATGGTAGTGGTAGGGTAGGTAGAACATAGCATTATGGTAGTGGTAGAACATAGCATTATGGTAGAGGTAGAACATAGAATTATGGTAGAGGTAGAACACAGCATTATGGTAGTGGTAGATCATAGAATTATGGTAGAGGTAGAACATAGCATTATGGTAGAGGTAGAACATAGCATTATGGTAGAGGTAGAACATAGCATTATGGTAGTGGTAGAACATAGCATTATGGTAGTGGTAGAACATAGCATTATGGTAGAGGTAGAACATAGCATTATGGTAGTGGTAGAACATAGCATTATGGTAGAGGTAGAACATAGCATTATGGTAGAGGTAGAACATAGCATTATGGTAGTGGTAGAACATAGCATTATGGTAGATGGTAGAACATAGCATTATGGTAGAGGTAGAACATAGAATTATGGTAGAGGTAGAACATAGCATTATGGTAGTGGTAGAACATAGCATTATGGTAGAGGTAGAACATAGCATTATGGTAGTGGTAGAACATAGCATTATGGTAGTGGTAGAACATAGCATTATGGTAGAGGTAGAACATAGCATTATGGTAGTGGTAGAACATAGCATTATGGTAGAGGTAGAACATAGCATTATGGTAGTGGTAGAACATAGCATTATGGTAGTGGTAGAACATAGCATTATGGTAGAGGTAGAACATAGCATTATGGTAGTGGTAGAACATAGCATTATGGTAGTGGTAGAACATAGCATTATGGTAGAGGTAGAACATAGCATTATGGTAGTGGTAGAACATAGCATTATGGTAGAGGTAGAACATAGCATTATGGTAGTGGTAGAACATAGCATTATGGTAGAGGTAGAACATAGCATTATGGTAGTGGTAGAACATAGCATTATGGTAGAGGTAGAACATAGCATTATGGTAGTGGTAGAACATAGCATTATGGTAGAGGTAGAACATAGCATTATGGTAGTGGTAGAACATAGCATTATGGTAGTGGTAGAACATAGCATTATGGTAGAGGTAGAACATAGCATTATGGTAGAGGTAGAACATAGCATTATGGTAGTGGTAGAACATAGCATTATGGTAGTGGTAGAACATAGCATTATGGTAGTGGTAGAACATAGCATTATGGTAGAGGTAGAACATAGCATTATGGCATTACCATGTCTTTACAGGCCACCCCCCTGATGTCATCTGGCCTGGATGTGATCACCAAAGGTGGTCAAGTTATGAAAAGAGCCAAGTGGACTGTGCTGCGCCGTTTCTCTAGCACCTATATAAGTGAATTGGACAGTGCACCACAGTGAGCGACCCTGTTATCACATCTGACATTACACAGTGTAGCACCGCTGCTTATCTGTTTCTCTAGTTGTAGCCACCTCTGGCCGTGGCATCCAGGACGAATGAGATCAGGGAAGCCTCATTCTAGAGATAATTGTCAGAGGTAGGACCCACATTTATTAGACATTTAGGACGTACCCTATGGAGTTCAGGATTCCACCTTAAAGCTTTGTTCACACTAACAGAATATCATTCATGGGGTTTATTAAGTTTTTTCTGGATTTCATTCATGGGGTTTGTGGTCATGGCTACGGCCAAGAGGTATCCGAAGAACCCTAGGGAGAAAACAACGGGAACAACCTAACCCAGCTAGGCGTGTCTTAGCTGACCTGACTAAACGGCTTGTTGTGTGCCCTAAGCCATGATCGTGGGTAGGCCTATAAGTGGGCATACCCTGTGGAAATGAGAAGATAAGGGAGGGAGGGTGGGGCACCTGAAAACACACACCTGTGAGTGAGGGTGTGGCTCGTATATGAAGAGCCTCCGCCCCTCCCACAAATGCAGGCTGACTAATCAGCCTTACCAACTTGTGGTCATGGCTACGGCCAAGAGGTATCCGAAGAACCCTAGGGAGAAAACAACGGGAACAACCTAACCCAGCTAGGCGTGTCTTAGCTGACCTGACTAAACGGCTTGTTGTGTGCCCTAAGCCATGATCGTGGGTAGGCCTATAAGTGGGCAAAAACCAAGCCAAGTAGGGTAGAAAAGGAATTTGAATGGCATGTACAAACTAATCCCCAAGCCAACTGCAAGGCATCCGGAATCTAGAGCGAAAATTCGGGGTATGTGAGGCAAGACCAGTAGGAAACCTACAACCCATCTTGTGGATGACAAGGCCAGAGACATGATGCTCAATATTGCGGATACTGCACCAAAGCGGAATGGAGGACCGAGAATAAGTTGTGAAATGGATCATAAAAACCAACTGAAACTTGTAAAGTTTGGTTCTAGTGCGAGTACTGGCAATGCCCTAGCGTCAGGAGATCGTGGGACCAAAGCCTAACTGCCTAGACTATGCAGGAATGAGGGCCAAAAAGAACCATGTAGATAGGAAGAGAATCCTTGAATAGTTACCCAGACAACAGCTATCCGCGCTTTGTTCTACTGTGCGCCCCTGAGAATTGTTTTTACGCTTGAGACGTGAAGACCGACCTACTATCTGAATCTTCCGTGAGAAAATGCTGGACCTTGTCCAAAATCCGATTCAACGTGGTTGTAGGGAGTCGGAGGTTAGTGGGGCAAGAAGCTATTAAGCCATGATATACAAGATTCTGTCTATGCCCTCCCATGAGTGAGGGAATGCAATGCAATGAAGCTACTGGCGAAAATGAATTCCTGGTCGTGGTAACAAGGCAAAGACTTTGCGCAGGGACCTGGTTGACAAGATATGATCGACTACGATCAGAGACTGAAATGCTAGAGCGAATTGCCCTACTTGTTCTTCCTCTGGCAGGACCTGAACGAAAGCATGAACAATTAAAGAAAGACGAAATATCTGCGTAAGACATGACAATAATGCTGTAGGGCGAACCGGACCAGTTTGCGGTCAAAACATAAAATGAGCGATCAACATGGATTATTAGGAAATTAGGGAAGCAGGTATGTATGCGATACATAGGGGCCAAATCAGCCTAGATGCACAGATGGACAACCAACCAGGCAATCAGCCCAGCAGGTTTGAAAACAGTCGTCGGGCCCCCGAAGCCATGGGGCCGAAGCAGTCGTCGGCCCCCGAAGCCATGGAGCCGAAGCAGTCATCGGGCCCCCGAAGCCATAGGGCCGAAGCAGTCATCGGGCCCCCGAAGCCATAGGGCCGAAGCAGTCATCGGGCCCCCGAAGCCATAGGGCCGAAGCAGTCATCGGGCCCCCGAAGCCATAGGGCCAAAGCAGTCATCGGGCCCCCGAAGCCATAGGGCCAAAGCAGTCATCGGGCCCCCGAAGCCATAGGGCCAAAGCAGTCATCGGGCCCCCGAAGCCATAGGGCCAAAGCAGTCATCGGGCCCCCGAAGCCATGGGGCCGAAGCAGACGTCGGGCCCCCGAAGCCATGCGGCCGAAGCAGACGTCGGGCTCCCGAAGCCATGGGGCCGAAGCAGTCGTCGGGCCCCCGAAACCATGGATCAACATGGAGCGATCAACATGGATTATTAGGAAATTAGGGAAGCAGGTATGTATGCGATACATAGGGGCCAGCCTAGATGCACAGATGGACAACCAACCAGGCAATCAGCCCAGCAGGTTTGAAAACAGTCGTCGGGCCCCCGAAGCCATGGGGCCGAAGCAGGTCGTCGGGCCCCCGAAGCCATGGGGCCGAAGCAGGTCGTCGGGCCCCCGAAGCCATGGGGCCGAAGCAGGTCGTCGGGCCCCCGAAGCCATGGGGCCGAAGCAGGTCGTCAGGCCCCCGAAGCCATGGGGCCGAAGCAGGTCGTCGGGCCCCCGAAGCCATGGGGCCGAAGCAGGTCGTCGGGCCACCGAAGCCATGGATCAACATGGAGCGATCAACATGGATTATGAGGAAAGCAGGTATGTGTGCGATACATAGGGGTCAAATCAGCCTAGATGCACAGATGGACAACCAACCAGGCAATCAGCCCAGCAGGTTTGAAAACAGTCATCGGGCCCCCGAAGCCATGGGGCCGAAGCAGTCGTCGGGCCCCCGAAGCCATGGGGCCGAAGCAGTCGTCGGGCCCCCGAAGCCATGGGGCCGAAGCAGTCGTCGGGCCCCCGAAGCCATGGGGCCGAAGCAGTCGTCGGGCCCCCGAAGCCATGGGGCCGAAGCAGTCGTCGGGCCCCCGAAGCCATGGGGCCGAAGCAGTCGTCGGGCCCCCGAAGCCATGGGGCCGAAGCAGTCATCGGGCCCCCGAAGCCAAGGGGTCGAAGCAGTCGTCGGGCCCCCGAAACCATGGGGTCGAAGCAGTCGTCGGGCCCCCGAAGCCATGGGGACGTTTTTTTTTTTTTTTTTTAAGAATTATAACTATGAAAAGTGACATGAATAAGGTGCACGTGAATTAAACCATGAGCCTGACCGATGTGGCAGGCGATACCCAAGATAAACTACGTGGCCTGAATAACATGCAAGGCAAAATATCGTTAGGAACGAGAACTGACCGACGTGGAAGGTGACCCCAATAGTTCAACTGCATGACCTGAAAAGACGAAGGGAAACGTGACAGAAAATGGAGATAATAACGGACATTAACTAAAATTAATAACATAAGTTGGTAAGCAGGTAAAGATATGAGTCATTCAAAAGCATAGCTGCACAGGTGGACAGACAACCATTGGTCAGACCCCTGAAGCCATGGGGCTGAAGCAACCACCAGGGGCCCATGGGGCCGGGCAGCCGTCGGGATGCGAACCTTAGAATTAAGGACGGCTGGGGAAAAGATTGGGCCTTAACCCAACGGGTTTAGTAAGCAACCGGGACTCGATAACCTAGAAAGACAAAGACATAGACTCGCATAACCTCCAACAGAAACCTGGGAAACTAACCAGCCTACAACCATGTCGTACCCTTAACAAACAAAACATGAAAAGCGGTCAAGGGGCCCCCGGAGCCATGAGGCCGGATCGGTCATAGGGCCCCCGAAGCCAGAGGGATGACGTTGCGGTGACGATAAGTAATTAAAACGTAAGCCGGACCTGATGGCATATGAAGCTACTTGAATGATTGGATTAGCTAGAAGGTGGCCTAAGGAACATGACTGCCAACAGGCGTTAAAAATATAGATATTAGTAATCCGAAGCACGTGCATACATAAAACACTAACCACCGTGAACCATAAACGTATACATGAAATGCCTGGGGCATTGCAAGTTCGCTAAGAGAAGTCTCTTATCGTGACAAACAAATGAACAGCTTGTGAAAACATAGCAGGAAACGTACTCCTATCGGCCCACTGACCTCCGCTGAGGAGCTGTTTGGTGAACTGGGGCAGGAGACCAGTCTGAGTGAATACGAACCAGAAGTAAAAGGAGACCAGTCTGAGTGAATATGAACCAGGATTAAACAGAAACTAGGCCTATGGAATGTGACAGACCACGAGGAAGGGAACGTAAGCCTGAAAAGAACGCAGTTATGTTTGTCAGGAGATAGGTACCAGAGCGGTGGGTGCAGACTGCCCCGGTGAGATTGAGCAAAACCATGACGTAGCAATGAACAGGAGAATGCAGCTTTGAGTGGGAGCAGAGTACAACACATGATGTAACAACAAATGGGTGAATGCAGCTTTGGATGCGAGTGGTACCTAAAAACATGGAATAGGCGCAGCTCTGAGTATGGGTAGCGCATGAAAAGCATGGTATAAAGCAGACGTATAAATGCAACCTGAAAGTGAGCAGAGTATTGACGTGATGCGAAAGCAGACATGTGGACGCAGCTCTAGTAGTGAAAGGAGTATAGGACAAGATGTGTAAAGCAGACATGCGGACGCAGCTTTGGATGTGAACGGAATATTAACTTGATGTGACCGCAGACATGGAAAGCGGCTTTGGTGAGTGGGGTATACAACCTGGTGTAGTAGTAGAAGTGTGAACACAACTTTGGGTATAAGCAGAGCATGAAAATTGGTATAAACGCAGCTCTGGTTGTGAGTGGAGCAAGGTGGGAACACCAGGGTGGTGCATCCAGAGCATGAAAACGGATTAACAGTAGCAGCTATGGCTGTAAGCCGAGTATACAACATGTAATAACAGGCATGTAATACGGATCCGGCTGTCGGCTGGGGACGGAGTGAGATGTAACAGCCAACAGGTGAGCGCAGATTGAATGTGAGACCAATCTGAGTGAATACGAACCAAGAGTAGAAAAGTGCAGTACAGTAAGGACGTGCGGATGCAGCATAAGACATGAAATAAAAGCCGAAAGTGTAAATGCCGCTCGAGATAACAGCAGAGCATGAAAGTGTGAGATTGTGGATAAGCTCTGCCTGTATATTTATGTTTAAATTGTACTGGAGCTGTCATTTGGCATTCCGGCCACTAGAGGCCGCTGTTTTGCAGCACAGTCAGCATGCTTCTGGGTGAACCAGGAAGTAATGATCTGACATGGTGGAAGGATTGTGCTGTGAGGGACTGAATCCGATTCCATCCTGGTTTGCGGATGTCCGGCAGTGACTGGGCACTCAAAGGAAGGAGAGTATCTGCTGTCCCCTGTCAGGATCCAGCTCTTTGAAAGAGAGTATGTCCCAGGAAGACCAGTTCCAGTGTATGGACAGAAAACCTTAGCATCAAGCAAGGCCGCACGGTTGCTGAGAGCTTGGTGGCCATCCCGGGTAAGCGGCATCCTAGGGCCCAGAACGGACGCAGGTCAGTACACCTGATTACCAATTGTACCTAACTGTTTGGCGCCTAAAGTAACAGAGACTAGCCTAGGCCTTGTATGCGCTAGTTAGATAGGGTTATAGCTGTGTTAGGCCTTACTGTACTGGACTGCAGCGCAGTAATTGACTTGCAGGCTCTGCTGCGTCTGCCACCTGTTAGTTGTGTCTTCTATAGCGGCACAGTACGACTTGTAGGCTCTGCTGTGTACGCCAGCAGGCTAGGCCTGTCCCTCGGACAGGGATGGTGACTGTGGGCCTGGGGTATTACTTATACTGTTTGTACTTGTGTTAATACTGTTTCCAAAGTAAAGTTTATATTTTTGCATATAAAGCTGGTGTCAGTGTTGCTTCCATGTCTGTGACTTTGCTGTATCCTGGGGAGCCCACGCCGGTACACGGCTTACGAAAGTGAAATACATGAAGTTTAAAGATGGTGGTAGCGGGGGGAAAAGGGGGGGGGGGGTAGACACATGGCAAGGAACAGCTACAGCAAAAGGCCTAAACAATAAACGCTGCGTCCGATCTCCAAACATGACGTCAGGTGCAGCCCGGGTAACTCTTACTTCAGCCGGATTGATGTAAAGAAACTTTCATACAAGACGAACGAAGCAAAGATTTATAGGAACCAACTCTTATTACCAACAAACAAAAATGAAAAGCAAATGGAAGTATTTAGGCCCAAACGAGCAAACCTGAGGTAGAAGATTCTGAGGCGAAGCCTCCCGTTCGCTAGCAAAGTCGGATCCGACCGGCCTGGAGAGAGACGGCCCCGGCCCAACCTACTTACGTAGTATGGCGCGTGCATGCTATGGTAGCAGAGAGCAAAAAAACAAGCTCTATTCTGGCTCCATGCTGCAAAGAAAGAATCCTACCACCAGAGAAGCTAGTGTGCTAATGGCACCTGAAAACACACACCTGTGAGTGAGGGTGTGGCTCGTATATGAAGAGCCTCCGCCCCTCCCACAAATGCAGGCTGACTAATCAGCCTTACCAACTTATCAAGTTTTTTTTTTTCTGGATTTCAATATTTTTGACAGCAAAAACATAATCGCTCCAGACTACACTATTCTTGCTGTCAGTCTTACAGAACCATGAAATTACCTAATAAGCCATGATGCTGATGGTTACGGATTTACATGTTTCCGACGATTACTGAGCTTCAGGAGCCATGTTCGGTTCCGTGTTTTGGACTTGTTATGGCGTGGATGCCACGTTATGTACTGCTTTTTCATATATAAATAATAATAATACAAAACCTCCGTCAGAAAGCTAAAGACTGGTGTGAACAGAGACTTATCACTAATATGTAAATATATTGAATTGTCCCTATAAATCACATGATCCTCATGGCTTATCACAGGAAACAAATGAACGCGTTTCAATTATTGCAAGGTTTTCCATAGAAGTGGAATTTCTGCCGCGGATTTTGCTGCATTTTTGCAAAATGTGTGTTTTGTGCGGATTTGTAAGGGATTTTGCTGCGATATCGCCCTCTACATTCCAAAGGGCAAAATCCATGCAGTGGGTCAATGATATTTGTTTAAAGGTGTTGTCCAAGATTAGAGAAACATAATTCCCTTCTTCCATAAAACAGCAGCACACCTGTCCAGAGGCTGTGCGTGGTATTGCAGCTCAGCCCTAGTCAATTCAATGAAGCTACGATGCAATACCAGACACAACCTATGGACAAGTGTGGCACTGTATGTGGAAGAAAGCAGCCATGCTTTTTCTAATCCTGGACAACCCCTTTAAAACTCATCCACTTTGCTGAAACTGTTAGATACTGTGAATTTGCGATGCACTTATCCGCAGCGGCAAATTCACAGCGTATCCATCCCAAGAATAAGTACCCGAAAAACGCACCTGTACATTGCAGCAAAACTGCAGAAAGAGACACACATTAACCTGTAGACGTTACATCTGCACCATCAGCGCTAAGTGTGAATGTCGCTAAAGGTCTGCTGTAATCTGATTCATTTGTATGGGTAACATCGGGGCTTCGATGAAGCGATCAATGGGACAGGTCTCATTGTAACATTTTGACCCATTTGAAAGACGGGTGCTTTGACTGAATTGACCTTCTAGGTGGAATCCCTTCAGGATTTTGATTGATGTTGACTCTGCCTGTATGGCGGGTGACCAGGAGTGCTGCTCTACAGGAGTAGACCCAATGGGACCCAGGTCATATGTTCTCTGGTTCATTGGGGGTCGCAGAGGTTGACCCCCCACCCATTATAATGTTTTGCCTTGTGCTAACAATATGCCATGGGCTAGCATCTAATGACACACCTTTAACAGTTTTACAGAGTCCTATGGGTTCCAGGGCAAATTGTGGACCCCTGTACTGTACTGGTGTCCACAATGACAGAAAAATACAGATTCTTCATGGGGTTCAGCACCATTACCACTCATCTATTGGGACCATCACAATATGCAATAAATATTGGCACTAAATACGCTGTGAAATGGCATTTATCAAATAGGGAGTCACCTATTTGGAAATCTGCATGTCCCCATTCAGTAGACTGGTGGCAAACTCTAAGGCCTCTTTCACACAAGCGTGTCCGGATTAGGTCCGGATGCGTCCCAGCGCATTGCGGCAAACCGGCGCGAGTAGGTACCCAATTGCAGTCAGTTTTGACTGCGATTGCGTTCCGTTGTTCAGTTTTTATCACGCAGGTGCAATGTGTTTTGCACGCGCGTGATAAAAAACCGACTGTGGTACCCAGACCTGAACTTCTTCACAGAAGTTCAGGTTTTGGTTCAAGGTTGTGTAGATTGTATTATTTTCCCTTATAACATGGTTATATGGGAAAATAATAGCATTCTGAATACAGAATGCATAGTACAATAGGGCTGGAGGGGTTAAAAAAAAATAAAAAATATTTTAACTCACCTTAATCCACTTGTTCGCGCAGCCGGCATCTCTTCTGTCTTCATCTGTGAGGAAAAGGACCTTTGATGATGTCACTACGCTCATCACATGGTCATTCACATGATCCATCACCATGGTGATGGATCATGTGATGGACCATGTGATGAGCGAAGTGACGTCACCACATGTCCTTTACCCAGGTCCTGAAGAAAGAAGACAGAAGAGATGCCGGCTGCGCGAACAAGTGGATTAAGGTGAGTTAAAATATTTTTAATTTTTTTTTAACCCCTCCAGCCCTATTGTACTATGCATTCTGTATTCAGAATGCTATTATTGTCTCTTATAACCATGTTATAAGGGAAAATAATACAATCTACACAACCTTGAACCCAAACCTGAACTTCTGTGAAGAAGTTCAGGCCTGGGTACCACAGTCGGTTTTTTATCACGCGGTCCCCATGCCGATCGTCACCTAGCAACCGTGCGTGAAAATCGCACCGCATCCGCACTTGCTTGCGGTCCTGCGGATGCTTGCGATTTTCACGCAACCCCATTCATTTCTATGGGGCCTGCATTACGTGAAAAACGCACAAAGAGGAGCATGCTGCGATTTTCACGCAACGCACAAGTGATGCGTGAAAATCACCGCTCATGTGCACAGCCCCATAGAAATGAATGGGTCCGGATTCAGTGCGGGTGCAATGCGTTCAACTCACGCATTGCACCTGCGCGGAAAACTCGGCCGTGTGAAAGAGGCCTAAGGGAACATGATATCTTTCTGGATTCGATGAGCTGAATGATTGATAGTAAATCAATACACAATCCAGTCGGACATTTCACAGTACCATGTTTTTCCGGATGACTGGCAACCATGGATACTGCCAGACTGAACTGAGCTCATCCGTGGCGGTTTTCCACCTGTGGAAATCATGGAGACACCAGGGACAAGTTCAGTATTTTCTCAGGTGAGTTTAACCTCTTCTTCTCCTCCTATGCTTCATGTGTATGCAAAAGAGATAAAGTAGAAACATGTAAAACAAGGCAAATTCACCAATAAAAGATATAATGCTAGTCCAAGCCTGGTTCACGTCCCAGCGATGCAAATCTAAATGAAATTAGGCTTTAAAGCCTCCAAAAGGTGACTGACACTACTGTGGACTTTTGTGCACTCAGTATAATGTCTCAGCTGCTACTTGAAGTGAATGTGTCCTCAGAAAATGACCTGAACATATCACTTATTTGATTTGGTTCTCTTTATCTACTTTTAGGACTTGTGTCTAAATAATATGTAGTCTCAGGTCAAATTTATGCAGAAATATAGAAACAAACTTTCAAGCACCACTGTATTTTTAACACCGTTTTCCATTTTACACCATTTTTATGGATCTTCCTCCCTATGTTTTTTTTATACGCCATTTAAAGGGTTTCTACCACTTCGTTTTCACATAATTAGGTGTCAGACACTAGCGATCCGCTAGTGTCTGCTCTCCCCAACCATCCTAATATAATAGCTTTTGGTGCAGCCGTTTCGCTAAAAAAAGAACTTATATTGATATGCTAATGACCCTCTAGGTGCTATGGGGGCGTCATTAGCACCTAGAGGATCGGTCTACCTTCACAAAATGCCGCCGCCCAGCGCGTCCCTCCAGCCCGCCCATCTCCTCCAGAATGCGATCAAGCGGATGAATTCTCGCGCATGCGCCGTGCGCGTCTGTATTCGGCGCATGCGCAGTGAATGTCCGACCGCTTCCCTGCTCAGACATCTCCACTGCGCCTGTGCCGATGACATCATAGTGCTCCGAGGAACAGGCGCAGTGGAGATGTCTGAGCAGGGAAGCGGTCGGACATTCACTGCACATGCGCCGAATACAGACGCGCACCGCGCATGAGCGAGAATTCATAGGATTCAGATATATTGGGCAGACTAGATGGGCCAAATGGTTCTTATCTGCCGACACATTCTATGTTTCTATGTAATTCATCCGCTTGATCGCATTCCGGAGGAGATGGGCGGGCTGGAGGGACGCGCTGGGCGGCGGCATTTTGTGAAGGTAGACCGATCCTCTAGGTGCTAATGACGCCCCCATAGCACCTAGAGGGTCATTAGCATATCAATATAAGTTATTTTTTTAGCGAAACGGCTGCCCCAAAAGCTATTATATTAGGATTGTTTGGCAGAGCAGACACTAGCGGATCGCTAGTGTCTGACACCTAATTATGTGAAAACGAAGTGGTAGAAACCCTTTAAAGGTATTATCTCATGAAGACAACCAATGTCCATAAATCATATTAGAAGAGTGATGATGACATCACGGACATCCACTCGTCATAGGGGCATAAGAGGATTTTTGTAGGGGGTGGCTTGTGTTCTCACCGCTCATGCCAGGTCTAAAAAAGTGGGCATGGCATGGGCAGGTAAGGGGGCAGGTAAGGGGGCAGGCTGGCCCGTCTCATTTATCATTTTCTATGCCTGTTTTAGGCATACAAAATGTTCTAAATCTATGCCTATCCTCCGGATAGGTCATCAGTATCTGATCGGTGAGGGTCCGATTTCCGGACCCCTGCCAATCAGCTACTGAAGAAAGCAGCGGAGCTCCTGCGAGCTAAGGGTCACGACTAAGAACATGTTTGTTCGAAACGCGTAGACGTTTATTTGGAACACTGAGGTGATGCTGTCACTGTATGGATCTGTACTACACCGAATAAAGGAACCCACAATATTTTCTAACTTCGATGCTGGATTCATTGCTTTATTTCTGCCGCGGCCTTCTCTCTGTTTTTCCTAGGCCAGTGATGTCAGTTTCACGTCACGTGGCCTAGGAACAGCTCAGCCCCATTGAAGTAAATGGGGCTGAGCACGATATCAAGCACAGCCGCTATACAATGTACGGCGCTGTGCTTGGTGAGCGCGGAGAAGGCCGCGGCATTCACAGAAGCACCAATGCCTTCTCAAACAGCTGATCGGCGGGGGTCCCGAGGATAGGTCATCAGTTAAAAAATCTTGGAAAACTCTTTTAATATCAAAATTTTGGAATTAGCCATCAAAAAAAAAAAATCAACCTTTTGAATGTGTCATATTGCAGTGGACATTCACCAGGCATTGAAGCTGTTGGTCACAAATAAGGGTTAGGCCTCATGCACACAGACGTTTTTTTTTGCGGTCCGCAAAAACAGTTTCCGTTGTTCCGTGAGCCGTGTCCGTTTTTTTCTTCCGTGAGTCTTCCTTGATTTTTGGAGGATCCACGACATGAAAAATGAAAAAAAAATCTAAGTCAAGTTTGCCTTTGAAATGATAGGAAAAAACGGACACGGATCACGGACACAGATCACGGATGTGGATGACAATTTTGTGTGCATCCGTGATTTTTCACGGACCCATTGACTTGAATGGGTCCGTGAACCGTTGTCCGTGAAAAAAATAGGACAGGTCCTATTTTTTTCACGGACTGGAAACACGGATCACGGAAGCGGATACCAAACGGTGCATTTTCCGATTTTTCCACGGACCCATTGAAAGTCAATGGGCCCGCGGAAAAAAACGGAACAACGGCCGCGGATGCGCACAACGGTCGTGTGCATGAGGCCTTAGACTACTTTCACATGAGCGTTTTTGCTGGATCCGTCATGGATCAGCAAAAATGCTTCCTTCATGCATCTGTTATGAACGGATCCGGTTTTATTATCTCTAAAATAGCCAAGACGGATCCGTCTCTAAAGCCATTGTAAGTCAATGGGGGACGGATCAGTTTTCTTGCAGCGTTATTCTGTCCACAATGGGGATGCAACTGTAAGCCATGTAACGGGGTGAGCTTCCCAGGATGCAGCGAAGTCATGAACGAGGAAAGCAACTCTGACACCAGCATTTTCAAAAATTTCATTTTACTAACACGTGTTAATAAACACAACCACAAATGCTGAGAACATAAAATAAGTTTACATACACCTAGCCCAAAGGCTGAGACCCCTGTGTTGCACAGTACGGAGCCCCCTATAGATGCCAGTGGAAATTTCACAGTAATTTACCTACTGGCGGGCACAACTACAACTTCCTCGCCATACCTATTATTACCCTGAAACAAGCACGAACAATTGGTTGGGTGCTTAGTACAGGCTGGCCTACAATGCAACACAACAGTTCACAATCTTACCATGCTCTATATTATTCCCCCTCACATAACTAGTCCAGTAGGACGTGTCTGATTATTTCTCCTGAGCAAAACGCTGAACTGGATAGAGTTCGTGGGCGTGTTTATCAGCTCCCAAATGTGCAATGTCCCTTTCAGTAATGGTCCTTGCAGTACAGTAGCAACATTTTAGGCCTGACACAAAGCAGAGACCCTAACTATCTAACTACAGGCCTGGTCTAAGTCTCTAGGCGCCAACACTGTAGTGTGATGCGTGCACGATCTTACCGACCCGGGTCTTCTCTTTTTCCACTGATGTCTCTGAACCGAACAACCAGTCTCTCCAGCAAACATGAGGTCTCACAGGGTATGAAGCTTGTTCCTTATCTCTTGTCAGGCTTCCTGGAAACAATCCTCCTTTCCCCAGACAGGATCTGGGTCTGTCACAGTCCCTTCTGTGACAGATGTCAGGAGATCAAGGAGACTGGTGGAGCGTGGAGGAATCTAACAGCCTCTTTGATTACTGTTTATTCAGTGTTTGTGACCTCATCCCCTGTTTCAGGTGTAGCTTAGTACTCATTACTCTACCCTATTTAGTGTTGCCCCACCCTTCTGACTGTGCAGTAGATAGCTTAATTTGGGTTTGGCAGAGCTGGTGTGTCTCTGGAGTTCCTACTCTTCCATCACTACAGAAGTTAAGTGTAGCGTTTGTTTGTGTTTTGTTTTCCCTTCCTTGCTTTTTGTTACTAGGCCTCAGGGGAGAGGCCTTCATCGGAGAAGGAATGGGTTGCCTCATCCCTGACAATATTCTTAGGGCTCTCTAGAGTCTCCATGGTCCCAGGTTCCATGGTATGGGCATTTCTTCCTTCAAGGGGTGCCCATACGGTTAGGGGTCAGGGCCAGGAGTAGGGTTACTAGGAGGTGACCTTTTCATTTCCCTGGCGTTGAGGCCTAGTGGCTTTCCCTTTCCCTTCTGGTTGTTAATTTGCTGTTTCCTCCTATACCTCATCCGTGACAGGGTCTTGTACAATGATCAGCTTCAGATGGGGTCACAGAGGAGGTCCTCTCACTCCTGGATCCATTAGCTTCTCTGCCCACACACAGTTCCTCAGCTCTCAGCTCACTCCTAAGAGGGCTGCAGCTTCTTCTAGCAAGTTCTCAAACCACACCTCACATGAATATTCAAAAATATATGCCGTCAGTCAGCTGTGCATGGGAAACAGCAGCATCTTGTGGCCAAACAGCAGAACGTCAGTCCAGAACATTTAATTTAATCCGCACACAAACAGTGTTCAAACAATGGGATCTGTTTCTCAATCTCACACAACCACATGGAACGGAATGCATTCTGTTGCATTCCATTTCGTTCAGTTCAGTTTTGTCTCCATTGACAATGAATAGGGACAAAACGGAAAGGGAAAGCACAGATGTGACAGTAGGCTTAATCGGATCTGTTTTAGGTTTGTACAGTTTCTCTTCTGTCCTCATCCTTAGCCTCTTGTGTATGGAGCTCTACTTCTCTATGCCTCTGAATTCATGGATAGGTTTTCTGTCTCTTAGGGCCCCTTACACACATGAATTTGCTCTGGCGGTTTCTTGTTTTGTTTTTAACCACTAAAAAAACTGCTATAGAAAGTATTACATTTTCTCCCATACCGTGTGCATCTTTAGTGTTTTTTTTTAAACAAATGTGTGAATGTTGTTTTTTCCCTATAGAGAAGGAGCTGAAGAAATGCCTAAAAAAAATTAGAAAAATTTGAAAAAAATGCCACTAGGCATAAAAATAAACACTTGCCTTCCTTACATTTTATATTTCCCACAGATTTTCAGCTAACATTACAGCTGGCGTTTTTATTGCAAAAAACGCACACAAAAAAACCAAAGGGGCAAAAATATGCCACTAAAAAAAGTGCTGTGTGTTTCCTGCCTAACAGGTAGAAGCATAATGTGGTGCCATACAAAAGCATATGACGTGCCTACGGCTCTCTACTGCAGAGACATAGGAACTCCATATGCCGTTGTACGTACGCACAAAGCCTTTCCGATTTTCAACAATACAGAAAAATGTGTAACCTTTGTCTCTGGATAAATCTATGGATAAAATACTGGAATGAGAATTTTTTTTTTAAATGGAAGTTGCTATACAAATTTCTATCCAGTGTGTTTTGTGTAATAAACTGATCCTGATGGTTCTAGGCATAGATTTTCCTACCTGTGCAACACTACATTTATATTTGAGGGACATTTTATAGTTTCTTGTTTCTCATATATTAAAACTTTTTACCATTTATATTGTAAACAAATTTTCCATTTTCTGCTTTTGATTTTCTACTTGTTCTCTGAGCATGACGCCGCTGTAGCTGTAGCCACACTGCTCCCCCTACTGTTGGTTTCAATCAGTGCTATATAATGTATACTTATATACAATATGGGATGTTATGAAACCTTACAGATTATATATTGTAAAAACAAAAACCTTACACATTATAGTGGTGTCCATATGACATATATAAAATGTGATTTTCTTAGGATTCAGTGAAGATTTCGCCAGAGTGAGAGACTCTTTATATCAATATGTTGTGCAAACTATTGTTACAATCTTCCAAAATAGCAGATGCATCTTGAAATGATTTTCCACCATGCTGGAAATTCATCTCAGGAGAGTCGTGTGAGGCAGATGTTATCTGTTTACGTGCTCATTTTTCCATAGAGGAATGGTCCTGCTACATATAATTGAAACAAATGGCAATTTATCAGAAAAGGATACAAATTACTGGAAAAATGCATTAATAATTCCAAGGTCGTCTTGTTGTTTTGTATCAGTTTCTAGTGTGGAAAAAAAAAAAGAACCTTTATTATTTAGACTTATATGCTAAAAATAAAACAAGGTAAAGGTTAAAAAAGGTACAAATAAAAAAACAACTACACGACTAATGGTCGGAGAGCAACCAGCAAATTTCATCTAAGTCTGCATCTGAGACACTGATGGCATATTGCTAGGGTAGATCATCAATATGAGATCAGAGGGGGCAGAAACCCAAGACCCCTTACCGATCAGCTGTTATGGGCAGCTACGGGCTCTGGCAGTAAACAGTGTATGGAGCCAAAACATCACAGCTACCTGCACCCCAGTACTGCAGCTGAGCTCCCATTCAGTACCCAACAATGGCCGCTACACAGTGTATGGGGCGGTGGTATTCCAGCTCCATACACTATTTACTTCCAGAACCTTCAACTGCTCGGTGGGAGCATTAGGTATCAGACCCCCACCTATGGATAGGTCGTCAATATGTCAGTTCCGGAGAACCCCTCTAAGGGGTTAAAGGGGTTGCCCCATGATTGTTCATTTATTCCTTTAGATTACACAAAAATAGCATGCATTTTTAGGACATTCTCCTGTATCTTTCTTTTGCTGTAAGGGCTCATTCAGACGACCGTGTTGTGTTTTGCACTCCGCAAAACAGGGATGCCGCCCGTGTGCATTCCACAACAGAACAGCGGCCCATTATAGAAATGCCTATTCTTGTCCGCAAAACGGACAAGAATAGGACATGATCTATTTTTTGCGGGCCGCGGAACAGAGCAACGGATGCGGCCCCATTGAAATGAATGGGTCTGTACCCGTTCTGCAAAATTACGGAACGGATGCGGACCCATTCATACGGTCAGTTTCTTTTGTGTCCTATGATTTCGGATTACTAATTGACATCCTGATAAATTGACTGGAGTGTGCTTGTGTATTTGAGATGGGGAAAATTAAATGCTGTGCACATGGGAACTAATATAGTAAAGAAACTAATGTAAATGTTAGTCATCTATGTGCAGCGATGTGGATGCTATAAAAGCAATATGAAATAGATACAGTCAGTGTATCTTACAGCTCTACTACTGTATATTATACATTACTATGGTGACACCTTGTGGCCATTTTGGGCATAGCTGATAACCCTATGTACAAAATACTGTTACTGGTTGGTGTCATGATAATCATTATGTCTCATAACTTCTACTTGAGATTTATTCTTGTATTTTCCTACAAAAACCCCCACAAAAATTAAAGTGTAAATGAGTCAGCGTAGTATGTTTTTCAGTTTTATCAAGTCCTATAGAGAGTGAATGGGGCAGCAGCACACAGGCTTCACTTGCTGTTCCATTCATTCAGGGAACAGGACCCCTGTTCTTGTGATTGGTGGGGGTTCCTATCCTGTGAATAGGGCATACATTTGTACTGTGTGATATCCCTTTTAAACTTTGCCCGGTGGCTAAGCTGTGCCCCCTCATCCAGTCTCCAAGCAAAGATGGAGGAGATCAGCGGGAGATTAACCTCTTTGTTCTCTGCAGGATTTCTACAAGACTGTTCATGTCAGGATCCCGCAGAAAACGACAATGTGAGGACAACTATATTTCATGTTTACTTTTAGAATTCATTTTAAGTTTTAGTTTGCCTTTAACCCCTTCAAGACCGGCTTATTTTGGGTCTTTTCGTGTTTTCCTCTTTGCATTCCAAGAGCAATATCACCTTTATCTCTCAGTTGACCTAGCTGTGGGCTTAGGGCTTGTGTTTTTTGCAGCATGAGATGTATTTTCAATGTCAACTTTTTAGGCTGCCATCATTGGTACCATTTTGGAGTACATAATACTTTTGAACCCACTTTTTTTTGGGGTGGGGGGGTTATAATGAACAAAAGAACCCTGTATTTTTTCAGCCCGCATGTACTATAATTTACATGTTAACTTAATTCTGTTCTGTGAGGTGATTAGAATGCTGTGATTTATATAACTTTTTGTTTTACATTTTGCCACTTTTGTACAAAAAATATCACTTGTTAAAAAACAAAAAATTGAGTCATCCTAACATTTGAATGATTTTTTATTTTATGGTTGATGGAGCAATGTTAGGGCTTGTTGTAGCTGAACAACCTGTAGTTTTCATTGGAAGAGAGAACATCCAGCTCCACGTCTAAGCAGGAAACACTTTTTATTGATGCGGTTAAAAATTGTCATACAGGATAGTTTCGT
This sequence comes from Bufo gargarizans, assembly GCF_014858855.1. Taxonomy (NCBI): domain Eukaryota; kingdom Metazoa; phylum Chordata; class Amphibia; order Anura; family Bufonidae; genus Bufo; species Bufo gargarizans. The sequence continues at coordinate 667,167,145 of NC_058080.1, forward strand.
CAACGCGTTTCAGACCATATGACAATTTTGGTCCTTCCTCATGACATGTGAAACTTGCAATGGATTGTGCCTTATGTGCTCACCAAGCACCTGGCCATGCAATCAGCAGGTCACATGGCCCAAAGAGAAACACACCCGGCACAATCACTGTTAACACTTAAAAAGCCAAACTCAGTGTAATTAAATACAAATATATACAAAAACATGCACAAAAAAATGTTATCTAGAAAAAATAAATAAACAAATAAGTACATGGCCCTACCAAACAATACAAAAAATGAAAATATCAGCTATATACAGAAATAGGAACTCCATGTTTTTTAGCTAAAAAAATTCCGATGGTGGCATTGGCAATACATGTTCCTATAACAAAAAAAAAAGACGAGGATAGCAGTGAATAATTAACAGAGGGGTGCGCTGGGCTTGGCGATAATGGGCGAGGCTGGGCACAAATGACCGGAGGGACAACCTCTTGGGCATGTTAGGAAGGTAATTTGCATATAAATCAAAACAATGAAACTCCACTGACACGCTGCCCGGTACCGGGCCCCTTGTCAGCACCGGCCCTGAAGCAGCTGCTTCCCCAGTAGTTACACCACTGGTCTAAAGGAAATCCCTGAATCCATCACATCCGAGGCTCTCCCTGATGCTGTCAAACTAATTTTCTCCTCAATCCTAGGTGACACTTACCCTTTAGAGATCTCTATTGAAAGGGTGCACAGATCTTTGAGAGCTAAACCTTCAACATCAGAACCTCCGAGAGATGTAATTTGCCGTCTCTTTCACTCAAAAGTCAGAGATGACATTCTACGCTTGGCTAGAACAAACCCCCCAGCCTTTTCCAAAAGAAATCCTGAGACCACTGACAGAGATACTAAGACGTCGGGACATTCCTTACAAATGGCTATTTCGTTTTGGCCTCTTCACTTCAGATGGAAAGAGATACATCCTAAAAGATAACTCAGAACTTGACTGCTCTACCAGTGATCCCACCACCAACATTGTGGGAAATCGCGGGCGCAGAGAAGCGCAGCAGAAATTGCAAGCACCAAGGAAAGCTGACACCCAGACGGATCGACGTGGACCCTCCCTGAATATTCCTAATTAAATAGAAAATCCCAGCAGACGTGACTTGATGCTCATAGAATTTTAATGTCATAAATCAATATGTCCCATCATCTAGGACGCGTTTCGGCTAGACTGCCTAGGCAGTCTAGCCGAAACGCGTCCTAGATGATGGGACATATTGATTTATGACATTAAAATTCTATGAGCATCAAGTCACGTCTGCTGGGATTTTCTATTTAACTACACGTGGAGTCTGTCCTGTCCCGTGCGGCGTGCATCTCAGCGTGTGCTGGCCGACTCATCTGAATATTCCTAATGTCAGGTGATGACTGTTTTTGACTATACCATTAAGTTCCAGTTTGCGTTATCTGTTTCTATATTCTGCTGTTATGGAAAATTATGGTCTCTCTGGGGGTCTGCAGGGAGAGGCCTTGACGCGAGGATTATTGCTGCTTTCTTAACCTGCATACCTATATCTAAATAGTCTGCCATTTACTATTCTGTAACTTGGGATGGAGACCTTGTGTCTCGGCTTTGTCTCTCCTTGTTCCCCCCTGACAGTGGAGATCTCTGACTGGCCCCAATTGGTGGTATTGCGTCAGATTATCACAAGATCTCCTATCTCTTCATAATTGATATCCTACACTGAAGCCGGCCCCTGCGGCTGTCTTGTTAACTTGTTTACAAATTAGTTATATGCTAGTTATCTTAACTTCATTGCTCAAAATATGTGTTCTCTTTATTTGTAACCCCCTTCATGTCCCCCACTCCCCCTGACACCTACTCTCCCCTGGGCAACCCACATAATCAGCATCTACTCTGCAGAGACAAAACCCCATCCTTTCATAAATATTATTTTGACAAATGGTTTTACTCACATACCCCCAACAAAACCTCCAAGGGAGTGTCTATTGCACTCTCCAAACACATCTCCTTCAAACTCATTGACTCACGCACAGATTCAGATGGCAGGACAATTATCCTTACAGGTAGACAGAACGGGGCACTGGTTACATTAGCCAACATTTATGCCCCTAACACGCAAGAAACCCCCTGGATTCATAACACCTTATCATTGCTAGAGAGCCTCAAGGTAGGGGAACTGGTAGTCGGGGGAGATTTTAATGTGGCCCTAGACCCATTTCTCGATACCTCTTCTGGGAAATCCTCTCTCTCATACAAAGCTCTCAGACATATACAAAAATTATTACAACTCCTCTCACTAAAAGATGGCTGGTGCTTCATTCACCCCTTTGATAAGGAATATACCCTATATTCAGCCCCACACAACTCCTATCACAGGATAGACTATTTATTTTTACAACAGACACCTCTCAACAAAATCCAGTCCTCAGTCATCGGTTTAAGCATCCATTCGGATCACTCCCCACTGGAACTGATTATGACCCTACTTGACCACGCTCCCCCTAAACCACCTCAGCGCCTAAACAAGACCTTGCTATCCATTTCCTCGATCCACTCTAAAATCCTGGATCGACTAGACCTTTTTTTTAAACAAAACTTGAACACAGGAGTCTCTACGCCAATGGTCTAGGAGGCACATAAAGCTACAATTATGGGAGAATTTATTTCAGCAGGCACATTTCACAAAAAACAAAGAGATCTACAAATACAAAACTTACAATTAGAGATCAGTAAACGTGAAAAAATACATAAACAATCACTGGTAACTGCCCACCTCCAACAACTTACCAACGCACGTCTCCAGTTAAGAGATATACTAAACAAAAATTTTGCCAAGATTTATATGTCAGTCAAACACTCATTTTATGCCTACAAGAATAAAGCCTCAAAACTTATCATGTTCCTCATTAAAAGACGTAAACTTCGCACACACATCACGGAATTCAAAACCAAAACGGGAGATATCACGTCAGACTCGGTAGTAAATGAACGAGAGTTTATAGATTTCTATTCCTCTTTATACCAATTTAACCCCCCAGAACAAAGAAAGACCCACAGGAAGACCTCCATTTCATTACAGAATTTCTCTCACAAATTAACCTACCAAAACTGACACCTGCCTCTCACTCAGATCTACTTAAAGAGGACCTTTCACTAGAATAAAACTTCTAAACTAACTATACAGACATGTAGAGCGGTGCCCAGGGATCCCCCTGCACCTACTGTTATAACTGGGCGCCGCTCCGTTCTCCCGGTATAGCCTCCGGTATCTTCATAGTTAGGCTCCACCCAGGGGAACCTGCTGGCGCCTCCTTCTCTCATGCTGCAGCGCTGGCCAATCGCAGCACTCAGCTCATAGCCTGAGAGGCTTTTTTCTCTCTCAGGCTATGAGCTGAGCGCTGCGATTGGCCAGCGCTACAGCATGGGAGAATGAGACAACGGCAGGTTCCCCTGGGTGGAGCCTAACTATGAACATACCGGAGGCAATAATGGGAGAACGGAGCGGCGCCCAGGTAAACAGTAAGTGCAGGGGGGTCCCTGGGCGCCACTCTACATGTCTGTATAGTTAGTTTAGATGTTTTATTCTGGTGAAAGGTCCTCTTTAAGCCATTCTCGCAAGAGGAGGTCCGGTCCGCCCTGCCGAGATGCCATAAAAGTAAGGTCTCTGGCCCAGATGGCCTCCTTATCTTATACTTTGAAACCTTCTCCTCTGTCCTCCTTCCGCAACTGACGGACACGTGTAATGCATATTTATCAGGAATCCCTATACCGCGGCATGCATTAGAAGCATACATTACATTAATTCACAAAGAAGGAAAGGACCCCACACAATGTGGTAGCTACAGACCTATATCACTATAAACTATAAACACAGATCTGAAGCTATATGTCAGTCTGTTAGCAGATTAGATTAAAGCCCCTGATCCCCCCCTTGATCTCCCCTGAACAGGTGGGGTTTGTGACAGGTAGAGAGGGTAAGGATAACACTATGAGAGTTTTGTCTTCACCACAGAATGCTACACATAAAAAACTTCAGTTGGTGCTACTGGGGACAGACACAGAAAAGGCCTTCGATAGGGTGGACTGGGCTTACATGAAACAGGTGCTAAGCCACTTTGGCTTTCCACAAGCATTCATAGATGCCATTTTTCGTAATGTATTCATACCCCACTACCAGGGGCGTATCTATCGCGAGGCAAACAAGGCATTTGCCTAGGGCGGCACTTGCCAATGGGGCGGCAAAATGCCTTGTTTGCCCCTTGTCCCATCAGACGCCTCCGGTATATTCAGAAGATCCGATGGTATATTCTAACCCCCAGGCGTTCCCATGGTGACGGGGACGCTTGCCTGGGGGTTATAATATACCATCGGATCTGAGTTTTCACGCTCTCAGTGAGAGCGTGAAAACACAAATCCGATGGTATATTCTAACCCCCAGGCGTTCCCATGGTGACAGGGACGCTTGCCTGGGGGTTAGAATATACAGGGCCCCGCCGCTCACAGGAAAACATTTAAAAACGAATCAGTAACCTAAACTTTATTCATTAGTGATGTCTTTACTGTATACCTTACTCTGTCTTTCAGCTCCGGTAACAGCAGGCAGTGCGGGCGGGCGGCGCTCACTCACTGACGTCACGCGCCTGCGCCGCCTAGTGGGAGGAGCAGGCGCGTGACGTCAGTGAGTGAGCGCCGCCCGCCCGCACTGCCTGCTGTTACCGAAGCTGAAAGACAGAGTAAGGTATACAGTAAAGACATCACTAATGAATAAAGTTTAGGTAACTGATTTGTTTTTAAATGTTTTCCTGTGAGCGTCAGGGGGAGGAGGAATCTGTGGATGGCACCGTTTAAGGGAGGGGGGGGGGGGAATCTGTGGATGGCACCGTTTAGGGGAGGGGGGGGGGGGTCTGTGGATGGCACCGTTTAGGGGAGGGGGGGGTCTGTGGATGGCACCGTTTAGGGGAGGGGGGGGGGGGGTCTGTGGATGGCACCGTTTAGGGGAGGGGGGGATCCGTGGATGGCACCGTTTAGGGGAGGGGGGGATCCGTGGATGGCACCGTTTAGGGGAGGGGGATCCGTGGATGGCACCGTTTAGGGGAGGGGGATCCGTGGATGGCACCGTTTAGGGGAGGGGGATCCGTGGATGGCACCGTTTAGGGGAGGGGGATCCGTGGATGGCACCATTTAGGGGAGGGGGATCCGTGGATGGCACCATTTAGGGGAGGGGGATCCGTGGATGGCACCATTTAGGGGAGGGGGATCCGTGGATGGCACCATTTAGGGGAGGGGGATCCGTGGATGGCACTATTTAGGGGAGGGGGATCCGTGGATGGCACTATTTAGGGGAGGGGGATCCGTGGATGGCACTATTTAGGGGAGGGGGATCCGTGGATGGCACATAGGAAGGGGTGGGGTTTAGAGAGAAAGGGGTTTGGCCTTGACAGGAAGGGGTGGGTCAAATTTATATTAGGGGGGTGCCCGAATTTAGTCTCGCCTAGGGCAGCACAAAACCAAGATACACCACTGCCCACTACTAGACTATGCATCAATCAGTCTTTATAAGTCCCTTTTAAGATATGCAATGGGACAAGACAGGGGTGCCCCCTGTCACCTGTTCTGTCCTTAGAACCACTACTGGCATTGATTAGATAATCCAAATATTAAAGGCTATGATGACGGTCATTGCATACATAGTAAAGCAGCTTATGCGGATGACATTCTGGTGATCTTGAAGAACCCTACCTCAGCGTTACCTGCATTGCAGACACTTCTGTATGATTAGGGCCAGGTCTCTAACTTCAAAATAAATGCATCCAAATCGGAGGCAATAGCAATTAATATCAGCGGGGAGGAGAAAAGTACCTTGCAATCTAAATACCCCTTCCAATGGCCATCATCTCATATAACTTATTTTGGTCTCAAGATTAGCCCAGTATGGAGTGATTTATACTGTCTTAACAACGCCCCTATTCCCAAAACATTCAAACTACTTTTAGAGTCATGGTCTCTCCCTTTCCTCTCTTGGATGGGACGGAAAAACCTTATCAAATCGATTCTGCTCCCCAAAATGCTATATTTATTCCAGTCACTCCAAATAATGTTTTTCACCACAACTGAGAAACATATAAGCAAATTCCTATGGCATAAAAAACGACCCCGCTTAAATAATGCCCTCCTCTTTTACATAAAACAAGGGGTGGTAAGGCCTTACCCGATTGGAGACTGTATTATGAGGCAGTACACCTGTCCAGAGTGATGCAATGGATGAGAACAGACAATAACAAACTCTGGGTACCAATCGAAGAACATCTAGCAAATAGCCCACTAAGATCCCTCCTTTGGCTGAGAGAGAGGCGGCCAGTCAACTCACACAAAATTCCATCACCCAGGCCTCATTAAAAATTTGGCATTTATATAGGGATAAACTCAGCCCTCTTCTTTCTCCATTCATGACAGTGGCAGATATCCCAGAACTATATCATACAAAATACACAGACTGGTCTGAAAACTTCAGAGCTGAGACCCATATCATTATACTCATTTTTAGACACAGAAGAGTTGGAAGATCCCTTGACACACACTTCTATGCACTCTCTACACAAAGCTCATGTCCGATCATTGCTGATCCCCTACCTGACCCACTCGGAAGACATGAGAGAACTAACTCAGTTTGAAAAACTGATAGCTTCTAGGAATTCCCCTAGACATCTACTCTCTCAGGTCTACGGTACCCTCCAGCAAATAGAATATCCGCTTGATAGAGGTTATGTTTCGAAGTGGAGCAAAGATTTTAACACCATGTGGTCAAAGCCTGAAATCAAGCAATTATATTGCCAATGACACTGCATCTCCCGCTGCACGCACCTTCAAGAAAACTCATTCAAACTAGTCACCAGATGGTATCTCACACAGGTCCGGCTCAAGCTAATGAACTGCCTTAGTTCTGACGATTACTGGAAATGTCATCATTCGCAGGGTACCTATCTACACATGTGGTGGTCTTGCCCAGTGTTACAGCATTTTTGGTCTGAGATCCTGGATCTGACTAAGAGCATTTGTACATTAGATAAAACCCCTACACCAATTTCTTTATTGCTGAGCATCAGACTAGAGGGCATTCCCCATCCTGAGCTTTTCCAATACCTAACTGCTGCAACAAAATCGTTGATGCACCAATATTGGAATCAACAGGCATCCCCTAATGTACCCCAATAGCTATACAAGGTGAACCAGATCTATTACATGGAGGAGCTCTCAGCTTGGGAATCAAGAACCCACACCAAATTCCAAATGATCTGGAAAGACTGGGTTGCATACCGCTCAACCTCCCCAATCCTGAAACAATTAGCGGAATATGATCACATCCCAAAATGAGTGATCCTCTAATGACATAAGAAACCTATTATGCCCACAATATGCACTGTTCTCCCTCCCTTACACCTCTTTCCCTACACCTTACCCTCTACACCCCCATCACCTTTTTGTTGTACTAATTTACATAATGGTATGATGATTTTCTACTTGTCATCATTGCTTCTCGCCAATGTGTTTACATTGTACCAACTGTTGTCTTTGTTTTGGAAAACTAATAAAAAGAGAATTGAAAAGAAAAGAAAGGTTACGCAAGTTAGTTGGAGATTCTAATCATTCTGATGCTTTAAATGTAGATAAAAGTATAAAATGCATAGGTTGGCCCTCTCTATCCTTTATACTATATACTTTGTTGCCAGTAAGTCATTGAAGCACTTAAATTTATAATGTGCACCTATATTGCCACTTATGAGAATTACATTTATGAGGTGGTGATAAGAGCACCCAATGCTGATGAAAATGTGCACTTTACCGCCTATGGAGACCGCGCTGGAGTTTGCGCGTTCCTCTGCTGTCTGTGCTAGCCAGGTTCAGAGAGCGCCCCCCCCCCCAGTGTAACATGAGATATCAAACACCATATTACTGTGTAAGCCATATACATTATCTCAGTATCTACAATGAGATCCCAATGAACGGTAAATGTCTCTAGTAACCAATACTTAAAGCATATAGACATATAAGAAGGGGGGAGGGGGCGTTGCTGCTAACCTCGTAACCAGTTTTGCTAAGAGGCTAAAAGTCTGATTATCTTATGCACACATATTCTAACTCACCTCACGTTGTACACCTTGATTTCCATGTCTGCCACACTTTCAAATACTAATCGTGGTTCCTATTCAACCAACTAAACATCTCTTCAAATTGGAATATCTGACTTACTTTAGCTCTCCACTCCTGTAACGTGGGGGGATTAACATCCAGCCAATGAAGGGGAATGAGAGCTTTTGCTGCTGCAATGAGATGGGTTACTACATCCCTCTTAGAGAGGTAGTACTGACTGGATGATTTAGAGAGAGCTACCATTGCTAAAGTGATCTGAAACTCATGAGTAGTAACCTTCTTGATCTCTTCCGCGATTGCTTCCCAGAATTGTACAATTAAAGGGCATGACCACCAGATATGGGATAGTGAACCTACTTCTCCCCCACATCTCCACCATCGCTGCATAGGAGAAAATCCTCTTTTAAAAAGGAATTACGGTGTTCTGTACCACCTGGACAGGAGCGTAAAATGGTTCTCCTGGAGACGTACACATGATGAAAAACCATGCAAGGATGCTAGGATTTTCTTTGTCTCCTGCTCTGTCAATATTATATTCAACTTTTTTCCCATTCCACTAAGTATGGGGGTTTCAAGATCCCTCCCTGGCCTCATATCAGTGGGCAAAGCACCAAGATTTTCCTTTGTTTGATTATTGGTGTATTCACCAGTTTTTTTAAGTCAGTCAGAGGTCTCTGTACTATATACCTTTCCCTCACTCTCCCGCACATGAGATTCAGTCAAGAAAAATGCTGGAGATAGTCTTAAAGGGATTCTGTCACCTCCCCTAAGGCAAAAAACGATTTAAAACCAGCCATGCAGCACAGCTTACCTGGATTAGGCTGTGCTGTTCAATCTTGAAATCCGTCCAGCAGTTAGTTCAAAAAACGAGTTTGATCAATGAGGAAATGCGTCCTGAAGGTGCCCAGAGGGGCGTTTTTTTCTTCTGAGAGAGCCCAGTACCGCCCCTCTTTCAGTGCCCAGCCCGCCTTCCTTTTACTTCCTAACCGCCGCCCCCAGCCTGCCACAGCCTCTCCTGCCTCTCCTCCCCCTCCCTCTTGCCGAACGAAGTCTCGCACAGGCGCAGTACCCACTGAGGGCTGCGCCTGTGCGATCATCAGGAGACTGAGGGCGGCAGCTTCATCTTCGTCACTGGGCATGCGCCGAGCCCAGTGACGTCCGATGCTCGCTCTTCCCTGCTGAGCGAGCATCGGACGTCACTGGGCTCGGCGCATGCCCAGTGACGAAGATGAAGCTGCCGCCCTCAGTCTCCTGATGATCGCACAGGCGCAGCCCTCAGTGGGTACTGCGCCTGTGCGAGACTTCGTTCGGCAAGAGGGAGGGGGAGGAGAGGAAGGGGAGGCTGTGGCAGGCTGGAGGCGGCAGTTAGGAAGTAAAAGGAAGGCGGGCTGGGCACTGAAAAAGGGGCGGGACTGGGCTCTCTCAGAAGAAAAAAACGCCCCTCTGGGCACCTTCAGGACGCATTTCCTCATTGATCAAACTCGTTTTTTGAACTAACTGCTGGACGGATTTCAAGATTGAACAGCACAGCCTAATCCAGGTAAGCTGTGCTGCATGGCTGGTTTTAAATCGTTTTTTGCCTTAGGGGAGGTGACAGAATCCCTTTAAAGATTCAGGAATACCCTCCCTCATAGAGTTTTCTGTGTCCATTATTAGATCTCCTGTCCCTACTTGTGACAAAGCCGTCCACACACCAGGACGGCCTTCCACTGAGAGGCCCAGCAGATCTGGGAGGAGATTACCTGGCATCAAGGGAGAAGGGAGTGGAGCCAGGACTCCGCCTAGAGTCTTCCACGTTTCGCATATACCCGTTAGCATGGGATCTAAATCTGTTTCCTTGTGCATGGTTTTATTCGGTAGCCACAGAAGGCTCTGGAATAACGGGCGTGCACTATATTCGCATATGTCCTTAACATCAATTTGTCTCTTTGGCTCCACTAGTTCCAGTCACCTATTTAGTTGTATAGCCTTGTAGTATATAGTCACATCTGGCAGTCCCAGCCCCCCTCTTCCTCTGTGTCTAGTCATGATATTATGGGGAATGCGAGGTCTCCTTCCGTTCCATAGGTATCCAGTGAACATACTCTTAATGTCTAGAAAGAACTTTAATGGTACATGTATGGGGACCATCTGTAATAATGTACAGTATTTTGGGCAGTACATATGCCTTAATAACATTCTTCCTACCCATCCATGAAAGGAACGGCATATTATATTTCTGTAGAATTTTCTAGAAGGGGTGAGTAGTTGTATTTATATAGATCATCAAGACAGCTTGGTATCTGTATCCCGAGATATTTTTTGGGTCCTAAAGACCAGTGGAAGGGTAATAAAGCCTTTAACTGAGCCACTTGTGCCTCAGGTAAAGTGATATTCAATATCTCTGATTTGGTATGGTTCACTTTAAAATCCGAGAGCCCTCCGAACTCATCTATCTTTTTTTCCAAAAGACCCATCCCCTCACTCAGGTTCGGCACCAGGAATAATAAGTCATCTGCAAATGCTGTACATTTCAGCTCTCTTGTCCCATACCTAATTCCTGAGATTTCACTAGCCTGTCTAACCGACTGTATCAGCGTCTCTGCTACCAGGATAAACAAGGAAGGGAAAAGGGGGCACCCCTGCCTGGTCCCATGTGTGATTTCAAATGTCGGAGAGAGCATGCCATTTACTCTCAGCCTGGCATGGGGTTGTCCGTACAGGGTAAATATCGACTGGATAAAGGAATTTGGGATGCCTTCTCAGCGTCTATGCCCAGTAACATCACCGGAGTCTTTTTTGTATGAGCCAGGTGAATGGCATGAAAAATCCTATGGGAGTTGTCCCTCCCCTCCCTTCCCCTGACGACACCTGATTGTTCACATCTTATCAGAGGGGGTAAATGTTGCCTAACCTGACAGCTAATAACTTGGCCCAGATCTTTAGATCTAGTTTTACCAGGGATATGGGCCTACAGCTGCCACAATTCTGTGGGTCTTTGCCTTCTTTGTGTATTAAAGTCACATATGATTCATGTGTTTGTCTAGAGAGTGAATCTTCCTGTAATAATGCATTGCATACTTCCGTGAATCTGGGGATGAGGATCTCCTGGAACTTCTTATAGTACAGTAAGGGGAGGCCATCCGGGCCCGGACTTTTACCCGGAGGAAAGCTATGTATTATCTGTCGTACTTCTGCGTGTGTAATAGGGTTGGTTATGTGGGAGGCCATGTCAGGTGATAATGTGGGCAAACTGAGGGATTTCAGGGACTCTTCTGGTCATAACTCTCTTCTTGATTAAGGTTATACAGTGTTCTTGAAATGCTTTTGCAATTGGTGGTGTTTCCTTTCGGATTAAGCCATTCGCTCCTTTTACACTGGGTATGTACGTCACCTCTCTTGGTTTTTTAAGTAGAGGGGACATCAGCCTCCCCCCTTTATTACTGTGAGCATAAATTTTATACTGAAAGTATAGCATCTGTTTAGCTACCCTCTGAGACAAGAGCGTACGTAGTTGGAGCCTGAGTTCCATAAGCTCCCCCTGATAGGCTCTGCTTGTGGATTGTTTATTTAGCTTTTTTACGGTAGCTATCTGTGCTAGAAGTGAGTCTATAGCCTTCTGTTGGTCTTTTTTTTTTTACTTTAGTACCCAAGGATATAAATATACCCTTTATTTGCATGCTGTGCTCAGGAGAGTTATTTTCAAAGTAGGCCTCCAACTGAGTTCTGACCTGTTCAAAATGTTGCTTATTATTCAAAAGAGCCTCATTGAGTCTCCAGCTCCAGTCCCGTCTAGGCAAGGAGGCCAGGGTGAGAGTAAAGTTACATGGGGCATGGTCCGAGATGGTAATGCTTCCTATCCCAGTGGCACTGAAAAGAGGCAAAAGAGAAGCAGATGTTAGCACATAATCCAATCTCTGATAAGATCTGTGTTGATTGGAATAGAACGAGAAGTCCTTCACTGTCAGGTTGAGATTTCTCCAAACATCCAACATCCATGTGACTTAGCGGTAGATGAGTCTAATTCAAGACTAGGTTTAAATCAGCCCCTAATATTATAGGTCCTTCTGCGAAGAGCTTAACTGTATCCAAGGTTTTTGACAACCATTGCACTGTTGGTGTGTTTGGTGCATAAAGGTTGACTAGTGTGAGTTTCTGAGAAGCTATGTCTCCTTTCAAAACCAACATTCTGCCTCTGACAGCTGTTGTTTCAGTACAAAAGGGACAGTATCATGTATGGCTATGGATACTCCCTTGGAGGCAGATGTGGGGTGCAGGCTGTGGAACCATTGTTTATATAGGTGTACTGGCAGCTTTGGTATCTTTCCCTGATGATAATGAGTCTCCTGCATAAACATTATGTGAGAACGTAGTTTGCGCATGGTAAGCATCACTTGGTTACGTTTGTTAGGGGAGTTCATCCCCTTCATATTAAACGTGGTTATCCTAAGATCGCTCATAGTGAGCCTGTACTCTTGTATCCTGCCTGGGAAATAGGAGAAATAATGTACTGTGGGGGAAAGGGGGGAAAGGGGGGAAAGGGGGGAAAGGGGGAGGGGGGGGGGGGTTGTTAAAGCAGAACGGTGAGAGTGGGGTGGGAGAAAGGGAGGGTGGGCTAAGGAATAAGAGAGAGAGCAAATTCAGAGAATAAACAGGATTATACAATAACAACAGATAACGGTAAAGCCAGTTAGAGTCTCCTCTGCTGGTGTAATGAGCTTGTTCCACTAATATAGCCGGACTTATCTAAGGCTAGGATCCCTTGGGAAAATCCCCTACCAGTATGAAACTTAAAGAACCTATCGGCGAATTTGAAATTGGAGTTAAATTCAATTCTGGGCCTGCAAACAACAGAAAGGAGGATATCCTCCCAGATGAAGAATCGATCAGCAGGGGAGGGGGTGGGGTGTAGGGGAATTATCAAAATTAACCTCCTAGTCACTGCCCCCAAGCTTGTCGACCATTCATATATCATTGTTTTAAGTGACCATGTTCTCCGTCCCAGATGGAGGATAGGGAGGGCGGGAACAAAAAAAAAAGGGGGGGGGGGGTGAGGAAGGAAGGAAGGAAGAGGGGCAAGTAGGGGCGTAGGAGGAGGGGAGGGAAGGGGAGGCCCACAGTGCATCCTCCCGTGGGAGTATATTGAAGTAAAGTAAATGCAAAGAGAGTTAAAAACAGGAACTATTCAAGTAACCAATAAAGTGCACACTAAAAACTCAGGCTATGCAAGACTCGCAACTCTCAACTTATCTTTAACCCTCATAAACTATTGACCAGTGTCCTACTGAATACACTCACTGCGCCCACTTCCTTCTGCTCCATTAATCGCATCCAGTGGGTCAGTTATGTGTGATAGCGGTCAGTGTCTCTTAAAGGGATAAACCTTCTTCTCCATCGCAGGTTTTCAAGTTGGGAAGGCTGTCGGTCGGTTCCCGACTTTTGCCATCTTGGTGGTCTTGGCTTTAGACATCTTCCTCCAGAGTTCTACCTGCGGCAGTCGCAGCAATACAGCCGGTTGCACTACTGGCATCCAGGTGGGTACATCTATAGGAGGTATTCCTAGAACCGGCCAGGCTTTTTCCAGGTTCTCAGGTGTGTGTATTGCAATCCTCCCATTTTTAAGGATGGAAAGACCAAAAGGGTATACCCACTAATATGGCATTTTGTGCATTCTCAGGGCCTCCAGCAGCGGCTTCATGATGCAGCGTTTTGCCAATGTGGAGGGCGCAATGTCCTGATATATGGCTATGTCTGCTCCTGCATATGTGAGCTGACCTTTCTCTCTGGCTGTGGAAAGAATACTTGCAGTGTCCACAAATGATAAAATCCCACACACCACATCTCTGGGTCTTTCAGACTGTTTTGGAGCTGGTCTAAGTGCTCTGTGCATACGCTCTATAGTTATCGCTGAGGCAGCCTCTTGACCTAGCAATTCAGTGAATAACTCTATGGCCACTTTGCGTAGTGATTCTGCTGCCCATGACTCTGGTAGCCCCTTAATGCATATGTTGCGTCTCCTGCTGCGGTTCTCTTGGTCTTCCAACATTATCATTGCCCTATTAGGCTCCGCTTAATGCATCATCATAATTCTGCTATTCCTGCAGAGTGTGTCACAATTTCCTGGGCTGTGTTCTCTAAGGCCTCTACTCAGTGACCTATTTGCATGAGCTCTGTTTTGATATACGACAATTATGTGAGGACAGGTCTTATTGGCCGCTCTAATGCTTGGCCCAGTACCTTAGTTAGGAAGGATTTGGAAACCGGTGAGCAGTCTTGAGCCTCTGGCTCTTCTCTTTGCATGCTGTCTACTTCCGACTCCTCATCCTCTGCAGCACGCGCCGCCATCTTGGTGTTGATGCTCGGTGACTATGTGTCCTTCTTTTTGCGGAAACGCTGCATGTCCTGTTGGCCACTTTGAGGTTTTGGTGTATCTGAAGTGTCAAGCCCTCTCTCTCTGCCATATTTGACCATCTTAGATCGGGTCACTGCTACTGATATGGTCTTAAGCGCTCATCCTTGTCCGCAAATGTGAAAAAAGTAGGACATGCACAATTTTTTTTGCTGAACGGAAACACGGACAACGGACGCGGAACACAAACGGATGAACTATCAGCATTTTTTTGCTGACCCATTGAAATAAATGGGTCCCCATCCTATCCGCAAAAAAAACGGAACGGAGGCCGAGAAAAACAACTGTCGTGTGCATAAGGCCTTATTTCAGGCCTTTTTTTAAAATACAAAGTTAGCTGGTTGCCTGCAGCCACCACTAGGGGGAGCCCAGTACTTAGGAGTTATTATAACCGGCATGGCAGCAATAATAATCTTTTTTTGCATTGCGCTCCCCCTAGTTGCGGCTGCGTGAAAATGCAATGTTTTCATGCCAGGAAGAGAAGAACAAGTTCTGTTAATCACTTTCAGAGCCATAATTAAAATTGCTTTGCAAATCGGACAACCAGTGCCTTCAGAACGCAGAAAAAAAACAAGAGTAACTTATAAAATGCATAGGTTGGCACTCTCTATCTGGCTCTGTATGGGTCAATCACATGACTTTATAGAGTTTATAAATAATTTTATTGAGATCGCACTGATAAAAAAACAAAAACTGTTAGCACAATACTAATTAAAAAATTAAAAGTACAATCATTAAAATCACATGTAGCTTAACTTATAAATATAATCCAAATGTCCACACTTATAATTATAGGTGAAGAGATATAAGCGTTGTTTACTTGATTATTGTACCAATGGTGATTATCTCACTTGCTTACTGTGTCAATACAGTCCTCCTACTTCCATTGTCAGGAGTCACCGTATAATTGATATTGTCTGTTTCAAAGGGTTGTTATGTCCTTTAATAGAAATGAACTATAACGTACACAGCCTGGTGGAGGAGCTGAAGCTTCATACAGCCATCCACTCCAGTGGCCAGGCCGCAAATGACCTATTTAACAAACTTTTGCCTTAAAGATCAGGCTGTGTATACCATCTACGTTATAGTTCATTTCTATTAAAGGACATAATATCAATTATACGGTGACTCCTGACAATGGAAGTAGGAGGACTGTATTGACACAGTAAGCAAGTGAGATAATCACCATTGGTACAATAATCAAGTAAACAACGCTTATATCTCTTCACCTATAATTATAAGTGTGGACATTTGGATTATATTTATAAGTTAAGCTACATGTGATTTTAATGATTGTACTTTTTATTTTGTAATTAGTATTGTGCTAACATTTTTTTTTTTTTTTTTTCAGTGCGATCTCAATAAAATTATTTATAAACTCTATAAAGTCATGTGATTGACCCATACAGAGCCAGATAGAGAGTGCCAACCTATGCATTTTATAAGTTACTCTTGTTTTTTTTCTGCGTTCTGAAGGCACTGGTTGTCCGATTTGCAAAGCAATTTTAATTATGGCTCTGAAAGTGATTAACAGAACTTGTTCTTCTCTTCCTGGCATGAAAACATTGCATTTTCACGCAGCCGCAACTAGGGGGAGCGCAATGCAAAAAAAGATTATTATTGCTGCCATGCCGGTTATATTAACTCCTAAGTACTGGGCTCCCCCTAGTGGTGGCTGCAGGCAACCAGCTAACTTTGTATTTAAAAAAAAGCAGGCGATTTATCAATGTATTTTTGCCAGTTTTTTTTTATTTTTTATTGTTTGGAATGATCGCTATATTTTTGAAGCACCTGTTCCACATCAAGGTAGGATAAATTGTGTGAGACCAAAGACAGCTTTTTTTATTATGACAATTTGAATTTAATTAAAATTTCTTCCACTGGAATAAGGCCTTATGCACACGACAGTTGTTTTTCTCGGCCTCCGTTCCGTTTTTTTTGCGGATCGGATGGGGACCCATTCATTTCAATGGGTATGCAAAAAAATGCTGATAGTTCATCCGTTTGTGTTCCGCGTCCGTTGTCTGTGTTTCCGTTCAGCAAAAAAAATAGTGCATGCCCTACTTTTTTCACATTTGCGGACAAGGATAGGCATTTATTAGAAGGGATCTGTGGAAAAAAAACGGATCCTCCCAAAAAAACGGATGCCGCATCCGTTTTTTTTAGCGGACGCACAATTTGCAGACATAAATAACAACTGTTGTGTGCATGAGGCCTAAAAAGAACAAAACGTGAAATTAAATTCCTCAGAAATCTTGGGTGTTGCGCATGTTCTGCATTGTTCTGGGAGTGATTGATGCATGTACACTGGGAAACTAGGTGCAGGGGGCCCTATGAGATCTGTGAATGCCACTGCCTGGGGGGGCCTTACAGACGCTCCACGGTCTGCCTTCATGGTGTTTATGCTCTTGTCCCTATCATAAGGATCACAATGACATATTTTTCAATGAAGTCACGGATGACATGGAGTCTCATGTTCATAAGGGCTCATTCAGATGGCCGTATGTTTTTGCGGTCAGCAAAAATGTGGATCCATTTTTTTTCCAGTCAGTTCAGTATGTCCGCAATAAAACAGATTGCATTCCGCATTTTTGTGGACCCATAGACTTCAATGGGGCCACGTCCCGATTTTCACTGACAACTATAGGACATGTTTCTTTTTGTGGGGCCATGGGATGGAAGAAAAGATGCAGAAAGTACATGGAGTGCTGTTGGGGACCCATAGAAGTGAATGGGCCCGGATCTAAGCCACAAAATTGTGCATAAGATGTGGAAAGCAACATACGGCCGCCTGAATGAGCCCTAAGACTGTAGGGAGCTGCTTCACTTACCGAACAGTACCGTCTGTTGTAGCTCCTTTATAATGAATACATCCTAGTCAGTAATTACTGATAGAGTTGAGCGAACACCTGGATGTTCGGGTTCGAGAAGTTCGGCCGAACATCCCGGAAATGTTCGGGTTCGGGATCCGAACCCGATCCGAACTTCGTCCCGAACCCGAACCCCATTGAAGTCAATGGGGACCCGAACTTTTCGGCACTAAAAAGGCTGTAAAACAGCCCAGGAAAGAGCTAGAGGGCTGCAAAAGGCAGCAACATGTAGGTAAATCCCCTGCAAACAAATGTGGATAGGGAAATTAATTAAAATAAAAATTAAATAAATAAAAATTAACCAAAATCAATTGGAGAGAGGTTCCATAGCAGAGAATCTGGCTTCCCGTCACCCACCACTGGAACAGTCCATTCTCAGATATTTAGGCCCCGGCACCCAGGCAGAGGAGAGAGGTCCCGTAACAGAGAATCTGTCTTCATGTCAGCAGAGAATTAGTCTGCATGTCATAGCAGAGAATGAGGCTTCACGTCAGCCACCACTGCAACAGTCCATTGGCATATATTTAGGCCCAGCACCCAGGCAGAGGAGGGAGGTCCCGTAACAGAGAATCTGTCTTCATGTCAGCAGAGAATTAGTCTGCATGTCATAGCAGAGAATGAGGCTTCACGTCAGCCACCACTGCAACAGTCCATTGGCATATATTTAGGCCCAGCACACACACAGGCAGAGGAGAGAGGTCCCGTAACAGAGAATCTGGCTTCATGTCAGCAGAGAATCAGTCTGCATGTCATAGCAGAGAATGAGGCTTCACGTCAGCCACCACTGCAACAGTCCATTGGCATATATTTAGGCCCAGCACACACACAGGCAGAGGAGAGAGGTCCCGTAACAGAGAATCTGGCTTCATGTCAGCAGAGAATCAGTCTGCATGTCATAGCAGAGAATGAGGCTTCACGTCAGCCACCACTGCAACAGTCCATTGGCATATATTTAGGCCCAGCACCCAGGCAGAGGAGGGAGGTCCCGTAACAGAGAATCTGTCTTCATGTCAGCAGAGAATTAGTCTGCATGTCATAGCAGAGAATGAGGCTTCACGTCAGCCACCACTGCAACAGTCCATTGGCATATATTTAGGCCCAGCACACACACAGGCAGAGGAGAGAGGTCCCGTAACAGAGAATCTGGCTTCATGTCAGCAGAGAATCAGTCTGCATGTCATAGCAGAGAATGAGGCTTCACGTCACCCACCACTGCAACAGTCCATTGGCATATATTTAGGCCTAGCACACAGGCAGAGCAGAGAGGTCCCGTAACAGACAATCTGGCTTCATGTCAGCAGAGAATCAGTCTGCATGTCATAGCAGAGAATCAGGCTTCACGTCACCCACCACTGCAACAGTCCATTGGCATATATTTAGGCCTAGCACACAGGCAGAGCAGAGAGGTCCCGTAACAGACAATCTGGCTTCATGACAGCAGAGAATTAGTCTGCATGTCATAGCAGAGAATGAGGCTTCACGTCAGCCACCACTGCAACAGTCCATTGGCATATATTTAGGCCCAGCACACACACAGGCAGAGGAGAGAGGTCCCGTAACAGAGAATCTGGCTTCATGTCAGCAGAGAATCAGTCTGCATGTCATAGCAGAGAATGAGGCTTCACGTCACCCACCACTGCAACAGTCCATTGGCATATATTTAGGCCTAGCACACAGGCAGAGCAGAGAGGTCCCGTAACAGACAATCTGGCTTCATGTCAGCAGAGAATCAGTCTGCATGTCATAGCAGAGAATCAGGCTTCACGTCACCCACCACTGCAACAGTCCATTGGCATATATTTAGGCCTAGCACACAGGCAGAGCAGAGAGGTCCCGTAACAGACAATCTGGCTTCATGACAGCAGAGAATTAGTCTGCATGTCATAGCAGAGAATGAGGCTTCACGTCAGCCACCACTGCAACAGTCCATTGGCATATATTTAGGCCCAGCACACACACAGGCAGAGGAGAGAGGTCCCGTAACAGAGAATCTGGCTTCATGTCAGCAGAGAATCAGTCTGCATGTCATAGCAGAGAATGAGGCTTCACGTCAGCCACCACTGCAACAGTCCATTGGCATATATTTAGGCCCAGCACCCAGGCAGAGGAGGGAGGTCCCGTAACAGAGAATCTGTCTTCATGTCAGCAGAGAATTAGTCTGCATGTCATAGCAGAGAATGAGGCTTCACGTCAGCCACCACTGCAACAGTCCATTGGCATATATTTAGGCCCAGCACACACACAGGCAGAGGAGAGAGGTCCCGTAACAGAGAATCTGGCTTCATGTCAGCAGAGAATCAGTCTGCATGTCATAGCAGAGAATGAGGCTTCACGTCACCCACCACTGCAACAGTCCATTGGCATATATTTAGGCCTAGCACACAGGCAGAGCAGAGAGGTCCCGTAACAGACAATCTGGCTTCATGTCAGCAGAGAATCAGTCTGCATGTCATAGCAGAGAATCAGGCTTCACGTCACCCACCACTGCAACAGTCCATTGGCATATATTTAGGCCTAGCACACAGGCAGAGCAGAGAGGTCCCGTAACAGACAATCTGGCTTCATGACAGCAGAGAATTAGTCTGCATGTCATAGCAGAGAATGAGGCTTCACGTCAGCCACCACTGCAACAGTCCATTGGCATATATTTAGGCCCAGCACCCAGGCAGAGGAGAGAGGTCCCGTAACAGACAATCTGGCTTCATGTCAGCAGAGAATTAGTCTGCATGTCATAGCAGAGAATCAGGCTTCACGTCAGCCACCACTGCAACAGTCCATTGTCATAAATTTAGGCCCAGCACCCAGGCAGAGGAGAGAGGTCCCGTAACAGACAATCTGGCTTCATGTCAGCAGAGAATTAGTCTGCATGTCATAGCAGAGAATGAGGCTTCACGTCAGCCACCACTGCAACAGTCCATTGGCATATATTTAGGCCTAGCACACAGGCAGAGCAGAGAGGTCCCGTAACAGACAATCTGGCTTCATGACAGCAGAGAATCAGTCTGCATGTCATAGCAGAGAATCAGGCTTCACGTCAGCCACCACTGCAACAGTCCATTGTCATAAATTTAGGCCCAGCACCCAGGCAGAGGAGAGAGGTCCCGTAACAGAGAATCTGGCTTCATGTCAGCAGAGAATCAGTCTTCATATCATAGCAGAGAATCAGGCTTCACGTCACCCACCACTGTAAGAGTCAATTTTCATAAATTTAGGCCCAGAACCCAGGCAGAGGAGAAAGGTCCCGTAACAGACAATCTGGCTTCATGTCAGCAGAGAATCAGTCTTCATATCATAGCCTAGAATCAGGCTTCACGTCACCCACCACTGTAAGAGTCAATTTTCATAAATTTAGGCCCAGAACCCAGGCAGAGGAGAAAGGTCCCGTAACAGACAATCTGGCTTCATGTCAGCAGAGAATCAGTCTTCATATCATAGCAGAGAATCAGGCTTCACGTCACCCACCACTGCAACAGTCAATTGTCATAAATTTAGGCCCAGCACCCAGGCAGAGGAGAGAGCTCCCGTAACAGAGGATCTGGCTTCATGTCAGCAGAGAATCAGTCTGCATGTCATAGCAGAGAATGAGGCTTCACGTCACCCACCACTGCAACAGTCCATTGGCATATATTTAGGCCTAGCACACAGGCAGAGCAGAGAGGTCCCGTAACAGACAATCTGGCTTCATGTCAGCAGAGAATCAGTCTGCATGTCATAGCAGAGAATGAGGCTTCACGTCACCCACCACTGCAACAGTCCATTGGCATATATTTAGGCCTAGCACACAGGCAGAGCAGAGAGGTCCCGTAACAGACAATCTGGCTTCATGACAGCAGAGAATCAGTCTGCATGTCATAGCAGAGAATGAGGCTTCACGTCACCCACCACTGCAACAGTCCATTGGCATATATTTAGGCCTAGCACACAGGCAGAGCAGAGAGGTCCCGTAACAGACAATCTGGCTTCATGTCAGCAGAGAATCAGTCTGCATGTCATAGCAGAGAATGAGGCTTCACGTCACCCACCACTGCAACAGTCCATTGGCATATATTTAGGCCTAGCACACAGGCAGAGCAGAGAGGTCCCGTAACAGACGATCTGGCTTCATGTCAGCAGAGAATCAGTCTGCATGTCATAGCAGAGAATCAGGCTTCACGTCAGCCACCACTGCAACAGTCCATGGTCATAAATTTAGGCCCAGCACCCAGGCAGAGGAGAGAGGTCCCGTAACAGACAATCTGGCTTCATGTCAGCAGAGAATTAGTCTGCATGTCATAGCAGAGAATCAGGCTTCATGTCAGCCACCACTGCAACAGTCCATTGGCATATATTTAGGCCTAGCACACAGGCAGAGGAGAGGTTCATTCAACTTTGGGTAGCATCGCAATATAATGGTAAAATGAAAATAAAAATAGGATTGAATGAGGAAGTGCCCTGGAGTCCAATAATATATGGTTATGGGGAGGTAGTTAATGTCTAATCTGGACAAGGGACGGACAGGTCCTGTGGGATCCATGCCTGGTTCATTTTTATGAACGTCAGCTTGTCCACATTGGCTGTAGACAGGC
The DNA here is from genome assembly GCF_014858855.1 of Bufo gargarizans. Lineage (NCBI taxonomy): Eukaryota > Metazoa > Chordata > Amphibia > Anura > Bufonidae > Bufo > Bufo gargarizans. The sequence goes on from NC_058080.1 coordinate 667,189,110, forward strand.
GGCTGCGTTTGTCTGTAATGACGCCCCCTGCCGTGCTGAATACACGTTCAGACAAAACGCTGGCTGCCGGGCAGGCCAGCACCTCCAAGGCATAAAAGGCTAGCTCTGGCCACGTGGACAATTTAGAGACCCAGAAGTTGAATGGGGCCGAACCATCAGTCAGTACGTGGAGGGGTGTGCACACGTACTGTTCCACCATGTTAGTGAAATGTTGCCTCCTGCTAACACGTTGCGTATCAGGTGGTGGTGCAGTTAGCTGTGGCGTGTTGACAAAAGTTTTCCACATCTCTGCCATGCTAACCCTGCCCTCAGAGGAGCTGGCCGTGACACAGCTGCCTTGGCGACCTCTTGCTCCTCCTCTGCCTTGGCCTTGGGCTTCCACTTGTTCCCCTGTGACATTTGGGAATGCTCTCAGTAGCGCGTCTACCAACGTGCGCTTGTACTCGCGCATCTTCCTATCACGCTCCAGTGCAGGAAGTAAGGTGGGCACATTGTCTTTGTAGCGTGGATCCAGCAGGGTGGCAACCCAGTAGTCCGCACAGGTTAAAATGTGGGCAACTCTGCTGTCGTTGCGCAGGCACTGCAGCATGTAGTCGCTCATGTGTGCCAGGCTGCCCAGGGGTAAGGACAAGCTGTCCTCTGTGGGAGGCGTATCGTCATCGTCCTGCCTTTCCCCCCAGCCACGCACCAGTGATGGACCCGAGCTGCGTTGGGTGCCACCCCGCTGTGACCATGCTTCATCCTCATCCTCCTCCACCTCCTCCTCATCCTCGTCCTCCTCGTCCTCCAGTAGTGGGCCCTGGCTGGCCACATTTGTACCTGGCCTCTGCTGTTGCAAAAAACCTCCCTCTGAGTCACTTCGAAGAGACTGGCCTGAAAGTGCTAAAAATGACCCCTCTTCCTCATCCTCCTCCTCCTCCTCCTGGGCCACCTCCTGTTCCATCATCGCCCTAAGTGTTTTCTCAAGGAGACATAGAAGTGGTATTGTAACGCTGATAACGGTGTCATCGCCACTGGCCATGTTGGTGGAGTACTCGAAACAGCGCAACAGGGCACACAGGTCTCGCATGGAGGCCCAGTCATTGGTGGTGAAGTGGTGCTGTTCTGTAGTGCGACTGACCCGTGCGTGCTGCAGCTGAAACTCCACTATGGCCTGCTGCTGCTCGCACAGTCTGTCCAGCATGTGCAAGGTGGAGTTCCACCTGGTGGGCACGTCGCATATGAGGCGGTGAGCGGGAAGGCCGAAGTTACGCTGTAGCGCAGACAGGCGAGCAGCGGCAGGATGTGAACGCCGGAAGCGCGAACAGACGGCCCGCACTTTATGCAGCAGCTCTGACATGTCGGGGTAGTTGTGAATGAACTTCTGCACCACCAAATTCAGCACATGCGCCAAGCAAGGGATGTGCGTCAAATTGGCTAGTCCCAGAGCTGCAACGAGATTTCGCCCATTATCACACACCACCAGGCCGGGCTTGAGGCTCACCGGCAGCAACCACTCGTCGGTCTGTTGTTCAATACCCCGCCACAACTCCTGTGCGGTGTGGGGCCTGTCCCCCAAACATATGAGTTTCAGAATGGCCTGCTGACGTTTACCCCGGGCTGTGCTGAAGTTGGTGGTGAAGGTGTGTGGCTGACTGGATGAGCAGGTGGAAGAAGAGGAGGAGGAAGCCGAGAAGGAGGAGGTGGCAACAGGAGGCAAAGAATGTTGCCCTGCGATCCTTGGCGGCGGCAGGACGTGCGCCAAACAGCTCTCCGCCTGGGGCCCAGCTGCCACTACATTTACCCAGTGTGCAGTTAGGGAGATATAGCGTCCCTGGCCGTGCTTACTGGTCCACGTATCTGTGGTTAGGTGGACCTTGCTACAGATGGCGTTGCGCAGTGCACACTTGATTTTATCGGATACTTGGTTGTGCAGGGAAGGCACGGCTCTCTTGGAGAAGTAGTGCCGGCTGGGAACAACATACTGTGGGACAGCAAGCGACATGAGCTGTTTGAAGCTGTCTGTGTCCACCAGCCTAAATGACAGCATTTCATAGGCCAGTAGTTTAGAAATGCTGGCATTCAGGGCCAGGGATCGAGGGTGGCTAGGTGGGAATTTACGCTTTCTATCAAATGTTTGTGAGATGGAGAGCTGAACGCTGGCGTGTGACATGGTTGAGACGCTTGGTGACGGAGGTGGTGGTGGTGGTGTTGGTGGTACATCCCCTGTTTGCTGGGCGGCAGGTGCCAACGTTCCTCCAGAGGCGGAGGAAGAGGCCGAGGCGGCAGCAGCAGAATAGGCCGAGGCGGCAGCAGCAGAAGAGGTAGCAGGGGGAGCCTGAGTGACTTCCTTGGTTTTAAGGTGTTTACTCCACTGCAGTTCATGCTTTGCATGCAGGTGCCTGGTCATGCAGGTTGTGCTCAGGTTCAGAACGTTAATGCCTCGCTTCAGGCTCTGATGGCACAGCGTGCAAACCACTCGGGTCTTGTCGTCAGCACATTGTTTGAAGAAGTGCCATGCCAGGGAACTCCTTGAAGCTGCCTTTGGGGTGCTCGGTCCCAGATGGCGGCGGTCAGTAGCAGGCGGAGTCTCTTGGCGGCGGGTGTTCTGCTTTTGCCCACTGCTCCCTCTTTTGCTACGCTGTTGGCTCGGTCTCACCACTGCCTCTTCCTCCGAACTGTGAAAGTCAGTGGCACGACCTTCATTCCATGTGGGGTCTAGGACCTCATCGTCCCCTGCATCGTCTTCCACCCAGTCTTGATCCCTGACCTCCTGTTCAGTCTGCACACTGCAGAAAGACGCAGCAGTTGGCACCTGTGTTTCGTCATCATCAGAGACATGCTGAGGTGGTATTCCCATGTCCTCATCATCAGGAAACATAAGTGGTTGTGCGTCAGTGCATTCTATGTCTTTCACCGCTGGGGAAGGGCTAGGTGGATGCCCTTGGGAAACCCTGCCAGCGGAGTCTTCAAACAGCATAAGAGACTGCTGCATAACTTGAGGCTGAGACAGTTTCCCTGGTATGCATGGGGGTGATGTGACAGACTGATGGGGTTGGTTTTCAGGCGCCATCTGTGCGCTTTCTGCAGAAGACTGGGTGGGAGATAATGTGAACGTGCTGGATCCACTGTCGGCCACCCAATTGACTAATGCCTGTACCTGCTCAGGCCTTACCATCCTTAGAACGGCATTGGGCCCCACCATATATCGCTGTAAATTCTGGCGGCTACTGGGACCTGAGGTAGTTGGTACACTAGGACGTGTGGATGTGGCAGAACGGCCACGTCCTCTCCCAGCACCAGAGGGTCCACTAACACCACCACGACCATGTCCACGTCCGCGTCCCTTACTAGATGTTTTTCTCATTGTTATGGTTCACCACAACAACAAATATATTATTTGGCCCAATGTATTGTATTCAAATTCAGCGGGATATAAATTTGAGGCCTAGTATTTAGGCGCTGGGTGACCGGTATGGATTTAGTGACAGAATTAGACTTGGAAATGCACAGAAGCGTGTGTGTGAAGTTATTCTGAATGACCCTATGTGCACCTTCAATATTATATACCCTTTTAGGGATAGATTTCAAATAGCTCTGATATAGCAGAAACCACTAAATTATGAAATTGCTAAATTGGGAATTGTACTTCAACCCAGAACAAAAAATGTGCTTTGACGGACACTAAATATCTTGCCCAGCAACAACAGTACACCGGTGGGTAACGAGAGATTTAGAGGGAATTAAATTTGAGGCCTAGTATTTAGGCGCTGGGTCACCGGTATGGATTTAGTGACAGAATTAGACTTGGAAATACACAGTAGCGGGTGTGTGTGAAGTTATTCTGAATGACCCTATGTGCACCTTCAATATTATATACCCTTTTAGGGATAGATTTCAAATAGCTCTGATATAGCAGAAACCACTAAATTATGAAATTGCTAAATTGGGAATTGTACTTCAACCCAGAACAAAAAATGTGCTTTGACGGACACTAAATATCTTGCCCAGCAACAACAGTACAGCGGTGGGTAACGAGAGATTTAGAGGGAATTAAATTTGAGGCCTAGTATTTAGGCGCTGGGTCACCGGTATGGATTTAGTGACAGAATTAGACTTGGAAATGCACAGAAGCGTGTGTGTGAAGTTATTCTGAATGACCCTATGTGCACCTTCAATATTATATACCCTTTTAGGGATAGATTTCAAATAGCTCTGATATAGCAGAAACCACTAAATTATGAAATTGCTAAATTGGGAATTGTACTTCAACCCAGAACAAAAAATGTGCTTTGACGGACACTAAATATCTTGCCCAGCAACAACAGTACAGCGGTGGGTAACGAGAGATTTAGAGGGAATTAAATTTGAGGCCTAGTATTTAGGCGCTGGGTCACCGGTATGGATTTAGTGACAGAATTAGACTTGGAAATGCACAGAAGCGTGTGTGTGAAGTTATTCTGAATGACCCTATGTGCACCTTCAATATTATATACCCTTTTAGGGATAGATTTCAAATAGCTCTGATATAGCAGAAACCACTAAATTATGAAATTGCTAAATTGGGAATTGTACTTCAACCCAGAACAAAAAATGTGCTTTGACGGACACTAAATATCTTGCCCAGCAACAACAGTACAGTGGTGGGTAACGAGAGATTTAGAGGGATTTAAATTTGAGGCCTAGTATTTAGGCGCTGGGTCACCGGTATGGATTTAGTGACAGAATTAGACTTGGAAATGCACAGAAGCGTGTGTGTGAAGTTATTCTGAATGACCCTATGTGCACCTTCAATATTATATACCCTTTTAGGGATAGATTTCAAATAGCTCTGATATAGCAGAAACCACTAAATTATGAAATTGCTAAATTGGGAATTGTACTTCAACCCAGAACAAAAAATGTGCTTTGACGGACACTAAATATCTTGCCCAGCAACAACAGTACAGCGGTGGGTAACGAGAGATTTAGAGGGAATTAAATTTGAGGCCTAGTATTTAGGCGCTGGGTCACCGGTATGGATTTAGTGACAGAATTAGACTTGGAAATGCACAGAAGCGTGTGTGTGAAGTTATTCTGAATGACCCTATGTGCACCTTCAATATTATATACCCTTTTAGGGATAGATTTCAAATAGCTCTGATATAGCAGAAACCACTAAATTATGAAATTGCTAAATTGGGAATTGTACTTCAACCCAGAACAAAAAATGTGCTTTGACGGACACTAAATATCTTGCCCAGCAACAACAGTACACCGGTGGGTAACGAGAGATTTAGAGGGAATTAAATTTGAGGCCTAGTATTTTGGCGCTGGGTCACCGGTATGGATTTAGTGACAGAATTAGACTTGGAAATACACAGTAGCGGGTGTGTGTGAAGTTATTCTGAATGACCCTATGTGCAACTTCAATATTATATACCCTTTTAGGGATAGATTTCAAATAGCTCTGATATAGCAGAAACCACTAAATTATGAAATTGCTAAATTGGGAATTGTACTTCAACCCAGAACAAAAAATGTGCTTTGACGGACACTAAATATCTTGCCCAGCAACAACAGTACAGCGGTGGGTAACGAGAGATTTAGAGGGATTTAAATTTGAGGCCTAGTATTTAGGCGCTGGGTCACCGGTATGGATTTAGTGACAGAATTAGACTTGGAAATGCACAGAAGCGTGTGTGTGAAGTTATTCTGAATGACCCTATGTGCACCTTCAATATTATATACCCTTTTAGGGATAGATTTCAAATAGCTCTGATATAGCAGAAACCACTAAATTATGAAATTGCTAAATTGGGAATTGTACTTCAACCCAGAACAAAAAATGTGCTTTGACGGACACTAAATATCTTGCCCAGCAACAACAGTACACCGGTGGGTAACGAGAGATTTAGAGGGAATTAAATTTGAGGCCTAGTATTTAGGCGCTGGGTCACCGGTATGGATTTAGTGACAGAATTAGACTTGGAAATACACAGTAGCGGGTGTGTGTGAAGTTATTCTGAATGACCCTATGTGCACCTTCAATATTATATACCCTTTTAGGGATAGATTTCAAATAGCTCTGATATAGCAGAAACCACTAAATTATGAAATTGCTAAATTGGGAATTGTACTTCAACCCAGAACAAAAAATGTGCTTTGACGGACACTAAATATCTTGCCCAGCAACAACAGTACAGCGGTGGGTAACGAGAGATTTAGAGGGAATTAAATTTGAGGCCTAGTATTTAGGCGCTGGGTCACCGGTATGGATTTAGTGACAGAATTAGACTTGGAAATACACAGTAGCGGGTGTGTGTGAAGTTATTCTGAATGACCCTATGTGCACCTTCAATATTATATACCCTTTTTGGGATAGATTTCAAATAGCTCTGATATAGCAGGAACCACTAAATTATGAAATTGCTAAATTGGGAATTGTACTTCAACCCAGAACAAAAAATGTGCTTTGACGGGCACTAAATAACTTTCCCAGCTACAACAGGACAACGGTAACGAGAGATTTAGAGGGATTTAAATTTGAGGCCTAGTATTTAGGCGCTGGGTGACAGGTATGGGTTTAGTGACAGAATTAGACTTGGAAATACACAGTAGCGGGTGTGTGTGAAGTTATTATGAATGACCCTATGTGCACCTTCAATATTATATACCCTTTTTGGGATAGATTTCAAATAGCTCTGATATAGCAGAAACCACTAAATTATGAAATTGCTAAATTGGGAATTGTACTTCAACCCAGAACAAAAAATGTGCTTTGACGGACACTAAATATCTTGCCCAGCAACAACAGTACAGCGGTGGGTAACGAGAGATTTAGAGGGAATTAAATTTGAGGCCTAGTATTTAGGCGCTGGGTCACCGGTATGGATTTAGTGACAGAATTAGACTTGGAAATACACAGTAGCGGGTGTGTGTGAAGTTACTCTGAATGACCCTATGTGCACCTTCAATATTATATACCCTTTTTGGGATAGATTTCAAAGAGCTCTGATATAGCAGGAACCACTAAATTATGAAATTGCTAAATTGAGAATTGTATTTCAACCCAGAACAAGAAATGTGCTTGAACGGACACTAAATAACTCGCCCAGCTACAGCACTAGGGACAGATTTAGCTGGATATAAATTTGAGGCCTAGTATTTAGGCGCTGGGTGACCGGTATGGATTTAGTGACAGAATTAGACTGGGATATGGCCAAAAAATGAACAGACTATTGCTGGTTAAATGCACTTGGTGTGACAGCTTCACCCTGATGTAGGCTTTAGCCAAAAAACAACCACACCATTGAGGGTTAAATGCACTTGGTGACAGGCGCAGCTTGCCCCTGATTTTGTATATGGCCAAAAAATGAACAGACTATTGCTGGTTAAATGCACTTGGTGTGACAGCTTCACCCTGATGTAGGCTTTAGCCAAAAAACAACCACACCATTGAGGGTTAAATGCACTTGGTGACAGGCGCAGCTTGCCCCTGATTTTGTATATGGCCAAAAAATGAACAGACTATTGCTGGTTAAATGCACTTGGTGTGACAGCTTCACCCTGATGTAGGCTTTAGCCAAAAAACAACCACACCATTGAGGGTTAAATGCACTTGGTCGCAGCTTGTGCTGGCGCACCACAAGACACAAAATGGCCGCCGATCACCCCAGAAAAATGAGACTGACAAACGGTCTGTGCAGCCTAAAAACAGTGAGCAATTGAGGATCAGCAGCTCAATGATCCACAGCTGCAGATCGATCAGTTAATCAAGTCCTTTGGAGGAGTTAATCTGCCTAATCTCGCCCTACTGTCGCAGCCGCAACCTCTCCCTACGCTAATCAGAGCAGAGTGACGGGCGGCGCTATGTGACTCCAGCTTAAATAGAGGCTGGGTCACATGGTGCTCTGGCCAATCACAGCCATGCCAATAGTAGGCATGGCTGTGATGGCCTCTTGGGGCAAGTAGTATGACGCTTGTTGATTGGCTGCTTTGCAGCCTTTCAAAAAGCGCCAAGAAAGCGTCACAAAAGCGCCAAGAAAGCGACGAACACCGAACCCGAACCCGGACTTTTACGAAAATGTCCGGGTTCGGGTCCGTGTCACGGACACCCCAAAATTCGGTACGAACCCGAACTATACAGTTCGAGTTCGCTCATCCCTAATTACTGACACTCCCCTCTTCTGTGTAATCGCAGTACTTATTAGGAGACATGGGAGATAGAATTTAACTTAATTATAGGTTCTGAACTACATTAAGTACACCGGACAGAAAAAGATAATGAAGTGAGTTACAGATGGAGGGAATGTTAATACACTTTTTAATGCAAAATGTACAATATTGTACCCAAGCATTGATCTGGGGGGCCGCAATTGTCAATGGGGCCTGACCTGGGTGGTCTGCTGCTGTAAAGAGGAGCAGCATACCTCTCAACCTTTTGTACGGTCAATCAGAGACACTTCTGGTTTATTGCGTGAAAGATCCACTTTTCCTGCGTATTTTTATACTTCAATAGTTTTATTTTTACACAAAAGCACAAAAATTATCTGAATATAAAAATTTCTAAAATAATATGCAAGGCAGGCTTTTATATATAGACAAGGACGCATTCACACGAACGTGGTTTGGTTCTGCATCCGTTGCTCTGTTCCGTGGCCCCCGCAAAAAGTAAAGATAATGTCGTATTCTTGTCTGTTTTGCAGACAAGACTAGGCATTTTCTATAATGGGCCGCCTGTTACGTTCCGCAAATTGCGGAACGCACACAGGCGGCATCCGTGTTTTGTGGATCCGCAATTTGCGTGTGCATGAGCCCTTAGTAACAGGGAACCACATTCTGGATCAATATTGTAAATTGAATAATGCTAATCTGTACCTTAGATCAAAAAGAGGGACATTTAAGGAGCAAAGAGGGCCTTGGGTCAAAAAGAGGGACACTTGGGAGGTATGGAGCTGTCACCTCTCCTGACATGTCTGTTTTTGAAATTACTTGTATTCCCCATGTAATAACAATTCAGAAGCATCTTTTTTTCATAACTCTCTGTTGCATTGTTGCTGTTATTCCTCTGGAATATTTATGAATAAATTGACAATTGGGTGTTACCCTTCCCTTTGTCAAAGAGGGTACGTCCTTACACAGTCTGAAAGTATCAGCACTGATTGACAGCATAAGAGTGTATAGGGACACCCCCCCAACCGGTAGCACTCAGTTGTCATTTTATTCATACACTTCCAGGAGTAATAACAGAGGAATGGCATAATACAGATTTCTAAGCAAAGATGCTTCTGAATTTTTATTTCATGCAGAATACAATTTACTAAAGTAGACATGTCAGGGGTGGTGACAGGTCCTCTTTAAAGGGATTAGGCTATGATTAATGTAAATCAGATATCATATAGTAGATAACAATCTCTTTGTAACAAAGCTAGAACCAGCCCTGTACCTCACATGGATCCTGAGATCTCCCCATTAATTTCTCCAGTTGCTCTCCTAGATTTTCATCAGGCTGGCAGCCTGAAGGGTGTGTCCTTTCTGCTGCAACTCTCTCCATGTAACTTCCACAGCTTCTAACAGATATTTCTGGTGGCAGTTAAAAGATGGAACTGAGCATGTACAAACATGGTCACCCAGCTCAGTTGCTGGAAATGTACATTACTAGTAGCCACTCAGTAGCCACCTTTTGCTTTGATTACTGCTTTGCACACTCTTGGCATTCTCTTGATGAGCTTCAAGAGGTAGTCACCTGAAATGGTCTTCACTTCACAGATGTGCCCTGTCAGGTTTAATAAGTGGGATTTCTTGCCTTATAAATGGGGTTAGGACCATCAGTTGTCTTGTGGAGAAGTCAGGTGGATACACAGCTGATAGTCCTACTGAATAGACTGTTAGAATTTGTATTATGGCAAGAAAAAAGCAGCTAAGTAAAGAAAAACGAGTGGCCATCATTACTTTAAGAAATGAAGGTCAGTCAGTCCGAAAAATTGGGAAAACTTTGAAAGTGTCCCCAAGTGTAGTCACAAAAACCATCAAGCGCTACAAAGAAACTGGCTCACATGTGGACCGCCCCAGGAAAGGAAGACCAAGAGTCACCTCTGCTGCAGAGGATAAGTTCATCCGAGTCACCAGCCTCAGAAATCGCAGGTTAACAGCAGCTCAGATTAGAGACCAGGTCAATGCCACACAGAGTTCTAGCAGCAGACACATCTCTAGAACAACTGTTAAGAGGAGACTGTGTGAATCAGGCCTTCATGGTAGAATATCTGCTAGGAAACCACTGCTAAGGACAGGCAACAAGCAGAAGAGACTTGTTTGGGCTAAAGAACACAAGGAATGGACATTAGACCAGTGGAAATCTGTGCTTTGGTCTAATGAGTCCAAATTTGAGAGCTTTGGTTCCAACCACCATGTCTTTGTGCTACGCAGAAAAGGTGAACGGATGGACTCTACATGCCTGGTTCCCACCGTGAAGCATGGAGGAGGAGGTGTGATGGTGTGGGGGTGCTTTGCTGGTGACACTGTTGGGGATTTATTCAAAATTGAAGGCATACTGAACCAGCATGGCTACCCCAGCATCTTGCAGAAGCATGCTATTCCATCCGGTTTGCGTTTAGTTGGACCATCATTTATTTTTCAACAGGACAATGACCCCGAACACACCTCCAGGCTGTGTAAGGGCTATTTGACCATGAAGGAGAGTGATGGGGTAATGCACCAGATGACCTGGCCTCCACAGTCACCAGACCTGAACCCAATCGAGATGGTTTGGGGTGAGGTGGACTGCAGAGTGAAGGCAAAAGGGCCAACAAGTGCTAAGCATCTCTGGGAACTCCTTCAAGACTGTTGGAAGACCATTTTAGGTGAGTACCTCTTGAAGCTCATCAAGAGAATGCCAAGAGTGTGCAAAGCAGTAATCAAAGCAAAAAGGTGGCTACTTTGAAGAACCTAGAATATGACATATTTTCAGTTGTTTCACACTTTATTGTTATTTATATAATTCCACATGTGTTAATTCATAGTTTTTAATGCCTTCAGTGTGAATCTACAATTTTTTTATAGTCATGAAAATAAAGAAAACTCTTTGAATGAGAAGGTGTGTCCAAACTTTTGGTCTGTACTGTATATCAAGCAGGCAGCTCAAGGGGAGTGTCTGTTCTGCTGCAGCTCAGGGGGCATGTCTCAGCTCTCCCTATCACAGCTTAGGAGGCAGTTGAAAGATGAAACTGAACATGTGCGGTCATCTCAGTGAGCAGGACAAAGAAATAAGAAATGAAGTGGCATTATAAGGATACATTTTACTGAATAACTCTGCCAGCTTCTTCAAGCACATACAAATTCAGTGTCCATATGGCGGTTATTTAACCCTTAGGACCAGAAGAGATACAATTGTCATCAGTCATTTGCAACTTTCAGTAATTACAGGAGAGTGGTGTGCACTAAGTAGATATCAGTAGGTGCAGGGATGATTTCAGTTAATACTATAAATGTCATTCAAAAACTAATTTTAATTCAATATCATAATAATCCTTATTATTTACCTAAGGTAAAGGGATAATAAAAAGGTAATTCCTGAAAGCAAAGGAGTTTTTGATCAAGGTCTGAGCAGGTAGGTCTCCTGAATAATGGTAAAGGGGGGTAGGTCACTGAAGATATGTTTTTATGTTTTTTTTTAGCTCTGTATATACAAAAGAAGAGAAATGAGCTTGAGCTGCCTCCTCCTGACCGACCTTGGTCCAGCCAGTGACATACTGTAACGCGGCGCATTCTCCTCTGTTTGCTGGGCACTCGCACTGCACTGGCCAATCAGCATTTAGTGGTGCAAAGCTCCTGATGCTGATTGGCCAGTGTGTGAGTCGCAGGCTCACCATACAGAGCAGAACTGTGCAGGCAGGTGGATGGGCAGGGCGGCAGTCTTGTGCTTACCGCGCTCACGTCACGTGCTGCGGCTGCCAGTACCACCACCTGCATTATACTGTCACCCGTTCCACTGAGACCCAAGTCCCAACTCCTACCAGCCCCAGCAGTGACAGACTCTGTTTAAAAAAGTTCATGGGGGGTGGCTATTGGTGGGAAAAGGGCAGCAGCAACAAGCAGAGTTCCTGCAGGGTTGGGGGGGCACTGCTATATAAGAGTTATTATTATATAAAGGACTCAGGAGGACAGTGTGCTCCAGCCCCCTCCCCCCCGCCCCCCCCCTCCACCAATGAACTCTGTTTTTGAATTGCTAATTTAGAGGACACTGTCATGGGGGAATGGTTAGTGGGGGGAAGAGGGCAGCAGAAAGCAGGGTTGGGGGAACACTATCCTATGAGGCTTATTATTATATAGAGGACTCAGGACAGTGTACCCCCCCCCCCCCCCCCGTCATTTACCCCTCGATCAAGTGCCATGATCAATTGATAGTAAAAAATTAAAAATGAATAGTAAAAAAACAACAAAAAACATTGATATATTAAATGTTTAAATCACCCCAATTTTACATATAAAAATATATAAACAATAAAAAAATCATATTCGGTATTGCTGCGCCCGAAAATGTCTGCAGCAAAAATTATTTTTAAAAACACGCAAGGGCAGGTGGTGGGATGGGCCAGGGATGGGTAGTGGGTGGAATTAGGGGGCCCAATTCAGATGCTTGCTATGGGGCCCAATAATTTCTATGTATGCCCCTGCGCAAGGCAAATGTGGTGCCCATATTCAAAAAAGGATCTAGGTCTCACACAGGTAATTATAGACCTATAGGCTTGGAAAGTATAGTTTGTAATTGGATTGAAAACTGGTTGAAGGACCGTGTACAGAGAGTTGTAGTCAATTATTCATATTCAGAATGGTCCCGGCTTATAAGTGATGTACCCCAAGGTTCAGTGCTGGGTCCTCTATTATTTAATTTATTTATTTATTAATGATATCGAGGCCGGTATTAATAGCACCATTTCTATTTTTGCAGATGACACTAAGCTATGTAGTACTGTGCAGTCAATGGAAGATGTCCATAAACTACAAGCTCACTTGAACACTATTATTGGGCATCAACTTGGTAAATTAAGTACAATGTGGATAAATGTAAAGTTATGTATCTGGGTAGTAATAATCTCTGTGCTTAATATGTCCTAGGGCAGTGATGGCTATCCTTGGCACTCCAGCTGTGGTGAAACTATGACTCCCAGCATGCTCCATTTATTTCTACAGAGTTCTGAGAGCAGCCAAGCAAGGGGGGCATCTTGGGAGTTGTAATTTTACCACAGCTGGAGTGCCAAGAATAGCCATCACTGTCCTAGGGGATGTAACACTGGGGGAGTCACTTATAGAGAAGGATTTGGGTGTCCTTGTAGATGGTAGATTAAATAACAGCAATGTCATTAAGCTTCTTCTAAGGCTACCAGGATATTGTCATGCATTAAACGAGGCATGGACTCGTGGGGCAGGGTTGTAATATTACCACTTTACAAAGCATTGGTGCAGCCTCATCTGGAATATGCAGTTCAGTTCTGGGCACCAGTCCATAGAAAGAATGCTCTGCAGCTGGAAAAAGTACAGAAGAGAGCGACTAAACTGATAAGGGACCTGGAGGGTCTTAGTTATGAAGAAAGATTAAAACAATTACATTTATTTAATCTTGAGAAGAGACGTCTAAGGGGGCACATGATTAACATATAAAAATATATAAATGGGCCATACAAAAAATATGGTGAAAAAGTGTTCCATGTAAAATGCCCTCAAAAGACAAGGGGGCACTGCCTCTGACTGGAGAAGAAAAAGTTCAGTCTCCAGAAGCGTCAAAGCTTCTTTACTGTAAGAACAGTGAAGCTGTGGAATAGACTTCCTCAGGACGTGGTCACAGCAGGAACTGTGGACAGTTTTAAAAAGGGATTAGATGAATTCTTGAAAGTAAATGACATTAATGCATGTGAAAATGTGAAGAAATCTGAATTCTCACTTCCTTCTGGGATTCGCGGCTCCACCTACATCCCTTGGTTGAACTTGATGGACTTATGTCTATTTTTCAAAAGTATTAACTATGTTACTATGTAACTATATGTGTGGTGTATAGTGTCATTTAGGAAGGTTGCAAATGATTCACAGCTGAACATATAAAATAAGAAACTTAACACTTCATATTTTCCACTGTTTCATTAAAACAGTTGGGGGGGGGGGCAATATTTAGCCTAAAAATGATAAGTTGTTGGTATCTATTTCTGGAATTTTGTGGTATCCAGTCGATGATGGTAAGTCATAGTAGGGAGGGGTCACTATGATGTTGCTTGGAGTTCCATATGTTACTCCTACAGCGCAACACCATCTGGTAAGTGTTTCTTATAACTAGAGCCTGGCTTTGAGTATATTTTGGGGGTCACACATGAGGCACGGTCCTCTTCTTCTTCTTTTGCCTTCAAACAAAAAGGAATTGGCCAAAGTGGAGCACACCAGTCACTGGCAATGGGGGGAGTAGACATCCCTTTCTAAAGACTAGTGGTGTTGCAGCACTCAGACTCTCAGTGATCAATTGTACATATCCTTCACCAAGGAAAGGGGTTGTCTGGCCCAGGAGGCAAAAACCCCAATGCACTTAAACTGGGCCCCATAAAAAAAAAAAAAAAAAAAGTGGCTTGCTTCCATGGCCACAATATGTCACAGCAGTTAAGGTGTTAGTATCCAGTCCCCCAAAACTAATACAGACCAGACCCCTTACATTAATACAGACCCCCAGAACCCATAGAGGTCCACAGCAGCTAAACCTCTCCTCCTCTGCGGAGCCTCCTGGCTGCCCTCTGGTCTCAGGACCTGCCCCGATACAGGCATGTGATCTTATCTGTACAGGACTTTCAACAGTAACATGACTGGCACATGTATGGCCATGTGACCTTCTACAGGTTCTGACCAGGACCCAGGTATATAAATTCATAGTTCCCTCATAGAGTATATGGAAATGGATTTTCAAACAGCCCAGAAAGGTAATAAAGTAAGCTATATGCAATCCAAGACTTAACCCCTTAAGCACCCTGCCATATTTCACCTTAAGGACCAGGCAATTTTTTTGCAAATCTGACATGTGTCACTTTATGTGGTGATAACTTTAAAACGCTTTTACTTATCCAGGTCATTCTGAGAGTGTTGTTTTCTCGTCACATATGGTACTTAATGACAGTGGTAAAATTCAGTAGAACAATTTCATTTTTATTTATAAAAAAAATACAAAATTTACCAAAACTTTTGAAAAAAAAAAAATTTCAATTTCTCTACTTTAATAATAGATAGTAATACCTCCAAAAATAGTTATTAATTTACATTCCCCACATGTCTACGTCATGTTTGGATCATTTTGTGAATGCCATTTTATTTTTTGGGGGACATTAGAAGGCTTAGAAGTTTATAAGCAAGGTATTCAAAACTGATTTTACAAAATTTGTTAACCTTTTAGGTGTTCCACAAGAATTAATGGAAAATGGAGATAAAATTTCCGAATTTCACTTTTTGGGCAGATTTTCCATTTTAATCCATTTGTTTCCAGTAACAAAGTAAGGGTTAACAGCCAAACAAAAATCAATATTTATTGCCCTGATTCTGTAGTTTACAGAAACACCCCATATGTGGTTGTAAACTGCTGTACAGGCACATGGCAGGGTGCAGAAGGAAAGGAACGCCATATGGTTTTTGGAAGGCAGATTTCACTGGGATAATTTTAAGCTCCCATGTCACATTTGAAGACCCCCTGATGCATCCCTAGAATAGAAACTCCAAAAAAGTGACCCCATTCTAGAAACTACACCCCTCAAGGTATTCAAAACAGTTTTTTTTACAAACTTTGTTAACCCTTTTAGGTGTTCCACAAGAATTAATGGAAAATAGAGATAAAATTTCAAAATTTCACTTTTTGGGGAAGATTTTCCATTTTAATATTTTTTTTCCAGTTACAAAGCAAGGGTTAACAGCCAAACAAAACTCAATATTTATGGCTCTGATTCTGTAGTTTACAGAAACACCCCAAATGTGGTCGTAAGCCTCTGTATGGGCACACGGCAGGGAACAGAAGGAAAGGAATGCCATATGGTTTTTGGAAGGCAGATTTTGCTGGACTGGTTTTTAGACACCATGTCCCATTTGAAGCCCCCCTGGTGCACCCTTAGAGTATAAACTCCAAAAAAGTGACCCCATTTTAGAAACTACGGGATAGGGTGGCAGTTTTGTTGGTACTATTTTAGGGTACATATGATTTTTGGTTGCTCTATATTACACTTTTTGTGAGGCAAGGTAACAAGAAATAGCTGTTTTGGCACCGTTTTTATTTTTTATTTACAACATTCATCTGACAGGTTAGATCATGTGGTATTTTTATAGACCAGGTTGTCACGGACATGGTGATACCTAATATGTATAACATTTTTTTTATTTATGTAAGTTTTACACAATGATTTCATTTTTTGAAACAAAAAAAAATCATGTTTTAATGTTTCCATAGTCTGAGAGACATAGTTTTTTCAGTTTTTGGGAGATTATCTTGGGTAGGGTATGATTTTTGAAGGATGAGATGACCGTTTGATTGGCGCTATTTTGGGGTGCATATGACTTTTTGATCGCTTGCTATTACACTTTTTGTGATGTAAGGTGACAAAAAATGGCTTGTTTTACACCGTTTTTTTATTTTTTTACGGTATTTACCTGAGGGGTTAGGTCATGTGATATTTTTATAGAGCAGGTTATTACGGACGTGGCGATACCTAATATGTATAATTTTTTTTATTTATGCAAGTTTTACACAATAACAGCTTTTTTAAACAAAAAAAATGATGTTTTAGTGTCTCCATATTCTGAGCCATAGTTTTTTTATTTTTTGGGCGATTGTCGCAGGGCTAATTTTTTGCGGGATGAGATGACGGTTAGATTGGTACTATTTTAGTAGGCATATGCCTTTTTGATCGCTTGCTGGTGTACTTTTTGTGATGTAAGGTGACAAAAAATTGTTTATTTAGCACAGTTTTTATTTTATTTTTTTGACGGTGTTCATCTGAGGGGTTAGGTCATGTGGTATTTTTATAGAGCCGGTCGATACGCACTCGGCGATACCTAATATGTCTACTTTTCTTTTTTCCCTAATTTCTACAAAACATTTTCTTACTTTATTTTGGGAAAAGGATTTATTTAAAAAAAAATTTGTAAAACTTTATTTTGTAACTTTTTTTTCACTTTATTTTTTGTCCCACTCTGGGGGTCTGATACCCGTTTACAATACTTCTGTATTGTAAAGCATTGGCTGTAAGTGTATTACTGAATGTAATACTGTAAAGGGGGAATATTAATCACCAATATTATGCGAATATCGATAATTAATATTCCTAAATAGGAGGAGCCATCTGGTGATGACTCAGCCTATTTATGCCTTTATATAATAAATACACAATACTTTCGCTATGCTTTACACTAATCACTAATACTAGCTGCATGCGCCTTACTAACTCGCTACCGCTAACAAGTACACGCTACACAAAGGGTACAAATATAACGGTATTTATTTAACACACTAAGCACGCAATACACTAACAATACACAGCACTACACATATACAATACTCAAACTACGCTACAAGTTCCCAATTCCACCCATAAACTAACTGTGACGGTAGTAGAAAATATCCCCGTCAAGCATTCCCTTCTTCCCATGAAAGAAAATCACCCAATATTCCACGAGTAGGAATATCCCTGGAATCGCCGAGTAATCCACACATGAGTCAAAACTTATTGCTGGAAACACGAGACTAACTTTACTGGCGCACAGAACTCACAATTTATGCAGCATAAAACTCCTCCTCTGGGCCCGGCTAGATAATTGAGTTTTAACAATACACACAGCTCAATTGTCTGCTGGCCAGAACATTTACAACTTTTAACACTTTAAGAATACACACAGCTCAATTGTCTGCTGGCCAGAACATTTACAACTTTTAACACTTTCAGAATACACACATACAAACATAATTTCATCCTCCCTGTTCGGTACACGAATACATTCATTCTTGGCATTTGGAACCGAACAATATAGACCTTAAAATAGCAGGGAGAGAATTAAACTGAAGCATATAGGCAATTGCATCAAAGTCCTTCACAATGGCCCCCCTTTTTCTCCCTGCTCCGGCAACTCGGTTGGACCTTTCCTGGTCCAGTAGGGTTGACGGGTTCAGCTTTTAGTCCGAGGTTAAATCCGTTTGGCGTGACAATCCATCGGCATTCCCGTTTTGCTTGCCTGGGCGATAATGAATCGTAAAGTCATAGGGCTGTAAGGCCAAGCTCCAGCGTAGCAAACGGGCGTTGTCCCCTGAAACCCGGTTAAGCCACACCAAGGGGTTGTGATCGGTGATGAGAGTGAACGCCCGGCCATAAAGGTAAGGTGTGAGCTTTTTGAGTGCCCACACCAAGGCCAAACACTCTTTTTCAATGGTGGCATAGCTGACCTCCCTTGGCAACAGCTTCCGACTCAGGTATGCCACCGGGTGCTCACCTCCATCCTCCCCGATCTGGCTCAGTACTGCCCCCAGTCCAAACATTGAAGCGTCTGTGTGCACAATAAATCTTTTGTTAGGATCTGGGGTAACCAACACCGGAGCATTAACCAGAGCAGTCTTTAGTGCTTGGAAAGCCACCTCGCATTCCGGGGACCACAGGACTTGTCGGGGTAGCTTCTTTTTGGTCAAGTCGGTCAGGGGTTTGGCCAGGGCGCTATAGTCGGGTACAAAGCGTCTGTAATAGCCGGCTGTGCCTAAGAAAGCCATGACTTGTGTCTTGGTGTGGGGAGTGGGCCAATTGGCAACAGCCTCGATCTTAGCCGGCTCCGGCCGTTGCTTACCACATCCTACTCGGTGGCCCAAATATTGTACCTCCGCCATACCCAAGTGACATTTGTCGGGTTTCAGGGTCAGCCCGGCCCCCCTGATCCTATCTAATACTACCCCTATGTGCTCTAGGTGCGCTTCCCAGGTATCGCTGTGGATGGCGATGTCATCCAGGTAAGCGCATGCAAAGCTCTGGAGACCCCCAAGTAACTGATCCACCATCCGTTGGAAGGTGGCCGGGGCGTTCTTCATCCCGAACGGCATAACCCGGAATTGGTATAGGCCGAACGGGGTGATGAAGGCCGACTTGGGTATGGCATCTTCTGCTAGGGGAATCTGCCAATATCCCTTGCATAGGTCTATTGTGGTCAGATACTTCCCTGCAGAGATACGGTCAAGCAGCTCGTCCATCCGTGGCATCGGATAGGCGTCCGTAACTGTCTTGTCGTTGAGGCGCCGGTAATCTACACAGAAGCGGGTTGTCCCATCCTTCTTTGGCACTAAGACTACCGGCGAGGCCCAAGGACTTTCTGAGGGCTCGATTACGCCTAGCCGAAGCATCTCATCTATTTCCTTCCGCATCCCTTCCCGGACTGCTTCGGGGATACGGTAAGGGGGCTGTCTCAGGGGTGCCTGTCCTGGAGTCTCTACCTTGTGCATGGCTAGAAGTGTGTATCCAGGCTCCTGAGAGAATGTGGCCTGTTTTGTTTCTAGTAAGCGGACAGCTTGAGCCCGCTCTTGCGGCTCCAGCTGTTCACCTAGCTGGACTTTCTTTATCTGGATCATGCCGTCGTTACTGCCCAATAGGTCGGGAAGGGGTAGGGTCTCTGTGTCTTCTCCTGCTGGTGCACAGATAGCGGCTACCTCCTCTGCCCGTTCCTGATAGGCCTTGAGCATGTTGATGTGAAAGGTTCGTTTCACATCTTCATCCTCGCAGCTGGCTATCGTGTAGGTCGTGTCGCATATCTGTCCTATAACTTTATAGGGGCCCTGCCAGGCGGCCTGGAGCTTGTCTGTTCGGACCGGTCTTAATACCATGACCTTTTGGCCTATATGAAAGCTCCGGTGCCTAGCCCGTCGGTCATACCATACCCTCTGGCGCTGCTGGGCCGCCCGGAGGTTCTCTCGCACTGTCTGGGCTAATTCCTCCATGCGGTCCCTCAGCTCCAGGACATAAGGTACAACCGGGGTCCCCTCAATCTCTGTCTGCCCCTCCCAGTGATCCTTGATGAGATCTAAGGGCCCCCTCACCCGCCTCCCATAGAGAAGTTCGAAGGGTGAGAATCCGGTCGATTCCTGCGGCACCTCTCGGTAGGCAAAGAGAAGGTGTGGCAGGAATCGCTCCCAATCCTTGTATGCCCCTGTGAACGACTTCAACATTTGCTTTAGCGTTCCGTTGAAGCGCTCGCACAGGCCGTTAGTCTGGGGATGGTATGGGGAACTAGTCAGGGATTTAACTCCACAGGTTTTCCATATCTGCTGGGTTACCTCGGCCGTGAATTGGGTACCTTGGTCGGACAGAACCTCCTTGGGAAAGCCTACTCGGGAAAATACTTTAACTAGGGCCTCTGCTACGGTCTCAGCCTGTATGTTAGAGAGAGCTACCGCTTCGGGGTAACGGGTGGCGTAGTCTACTATGGTGAGTATATACCGCTTGCCGGAACGGCTAGGTTGGGCCAGGGGCCCTATAATGTCCACGGCTACCCTTGTGAACGGTTCTTCAATAATGGGCATGGAAACTAGTTTAGCCTTTGGGTGGTCTCCCTTTTTACCTATACGTTGGCATACCTCGCACGTTTGACAATACGCCCTGACGTCGTCGGATACCCCAGGCCAGAAGAAGTTCTGGGTTACCCGATACCCTGTCTTGCGTATTCCCAAATGGCCTGCCAAGGGTACGTCGTGCCCAATCCTCAATAACTCCTGCCGGTATTTCCGGGGAACTACCAGCTGGCGTTTTTGCTTAGGCCCTGGTGCATTACCCCGGGTCTCGGTGAGCCTGTACAAGCGGCCGTTCTCCCAGATAAATTGCTCCTTCTCTAATCCCCCTTGACCCCTCCTGGCTTTCTCTCGATACTTTCTGAGGGAAGGGTCTCCGGTCACCTCCCGCCCAAAGTCCTCTGGGGTGTCCCAGGGTAGGGGTTCTACAGTCAAGGGTAGGTTGGGTTGGCTTACCTGGGTCTCAGTAGGAAGTGGATGGCTCTCGGTAGCGCGACTTTGTGCTCTGGTGGTTACTGCGTGGGCCTCCTGAGCGGGGGTAGAGGCGAACGCCGAAGTCAGGGGGCCAATGTCGTTGCCCAAGATGACTTCAGAAGGTAAGTCTTTCATGACGCCCACATGAACATTGCCAGCTCCCGCCCCCCAGTCTAGGTGTACCTGTGCAGTAGGGATACGGTATACTGCCCCCCCTGCCACTCTCACAGCAATTGATTTCCCCGGTTTCTCTGATGCCTTAATAAGGTGTCTTTGTACCAACGTGATGGTTGCCCCACTGTCTCTCAATCCCCGGGCGGTTTTTCCATTAACCATGACCAGCTGACAATGGTGTTTCCTGTTGTCCGTAATAACAGATTGTACCATGAGGGCTTCGTAAAGGGTGCCCAATGGTTCTTCCTGACCCAGTTCCTGGGGATCCCAAGCCGAGTCTACACAATGGGCTGCTGCTGGGGGGCGGTACCCAGGTCGAGACCAATTTGACCTGGTGTTGTTGTCCATGGGGCAATTCTGCTTGTAGTGACCCAGCTGTTTGCACCGGAAGCAGCGTTGTTCATTGCCCTCCTGGCGTGGATAGCGAGGGCTAGATGTCACCGGTCTGTTAGGAGGTTGGTATCTAGCGGCGGGTGGGTATGAGGGCACCGTTGGTCGTGGAGGTTGTACCCGTGGTGTGACCGGGTTAGTCTTGCGAGTATCCGCATATTCATCTGCCAACTTAGCGGCCTCTGGTAGAGTCATGGGCCGGCGATCTCTCACCCAGTCTTTGACATCCGTCTGGATGTGATTGTAAAATTGTTCCAGGAGCATTAGTTGCAAAATGTCCTCTGCGGTGGTGGCCTGGCTGCTGTTGACCCAGTTAGAGGCCGACAGGGATAACTGGCATGCCCATTCCACGTAAGAGTCTTTCGTGGTTTTGCGTGAGTCCCTGAATTTTTGTCGGTAGGACTCCGGGGTTACTGCATAACGAGCCAGGAGCACTTCTTTAACCCTGGCGTAGCTATGGATCTCCTGCTCTGGCACGGTCCGGAAAGCATCAGAAGCTTTGCCTGACAGTTTGCCTGACAATATTGCAACCCACTCTCCTCTATCTATTCGGTGCAGGTTACATTGTCGCTCAAAATCTGCCAGGTAATTATCAATTTCACAGTCTTTTTCATCAAAAGCTTTAAAAGCGCTAAACGGAATCTTCCTTGTGTCTGCTGTACTGTACTCACTGTTTGGAGAATGTGCGGCTGCTTGTTGGACTGCTGCCAGTTTTAACTGTAGCTCTGCGTCTCTTATTTGTTTAGCCTCCTCCGCTAACAGGTTCATCACTTTCAGCACCACATCCGCCGTTGGGTTCGGACCGAACCATGCTAGCTTCTCTCTCATTGCCTTGTTGGCTGGCGATTCCTCCTCCTGAATCACTGGTGTCCCCATCTCTTGTACTGCTGGCGTTGCTGCAACCAAGTTCTCCTGGTCTAGCTCCATTAATTCTGCTATAATGACCCGCTTGGTTTTGTTGCTAGCAATCCTTCCACGGACTTCCAGTAGTTCTTTCAGTGTATTTCTTTTAAGCAGGGTGTACCAGCCTTCCATTCACTGTTCCCAGTGTCTGCTTGGAATCCTGGTGTAAAGGAAAGTAGAAGGGAAAATCCCGCTGCTGCCAACCAGTTGTGACGGTAGTAGAAAATATCCCCGTCAAGCATTCCCTTCTTCCCATGAAAGAAAATCACCCAATATTCCACGAGTAGGAATATCCCTGGAATCGCCGAGTAATCCACACATGAGTCAAAACTTATTGCTGGAAACACGAGACTAACTTTACTGGCGCACAGAACTCACAATTTATGCAGCATAAAACTCCTCCTCTGGGCCCGGCTAGATAATTGAGTTTTAACAATACACACAGCTCAATTGTCTGCTGGCCAGAACATTTACAACTTTTAACACTTTAAGAATACACACAGCTCAATTGTCTGCTGGCCAGAACATTTACAACTTTTAACACTTTCAGAATACACACATACAAACATAATTTCATCCTCCCTGTTCGGTACACGAATACATTCATTCTTGGCATTTGGAACCGAACAATATAGACCTTAAAATAGCAGGGAGAGAATTAAACTGAAGCATATAGGCAATTGCATCAAAGTCCTTCACACTAACTATACAATACACACATACAAGTATAACAACCCACCCCACCTGACTAATTCTATCCCTATGGGGTGCGACGAGGGTAGACGGTGGTCTTACAGGGGTGTAAGCCAACCACAAACACTAAGGATTAACAATGGGGTGGTGATATCAGAACTGTACAGCAATGCAGGGGATAAATACCCTGCAAGTGTACAGTGAGGGGGGTGGGGGGGGGTGGCAGGGTTTAAGCAGGGGTTACCACCAGGGGTTAATGGATTAGGGACATCAGGGGCACAGAATCAGGGCCACCAGGGTCCTGGCAGGGAAGGGGTTAAACACTCAGGGGTATGAGACCAGCAGGGGAACTGAGGTGGCAGGGAAGAGGTTAAACAGTAGGGTTAATCAGGGGTAACAAGGGGCAGCATGGGGTCTGGGATACAAAGGGTTAGGATAGTGGTAGGGAAATAAGGGGGGTGAATATGGTTGGCACTGCAAGGGAGGTACAATGCCATGCCAGCGTATACTCAGCCATCTCCAGGGCCAAATGGGCCTCTCTTCCTTCAGGCAGCAGTCCTCATGTGTCTCTGCTTCTAGTCTGGTTGCAAGAGAGAGCCCAGTTCCTTTGTCTTGGACTGATATATAAGTCCCTCTCACCCCCCCCCCCTTTCCAGGGGTGTGACATCATCGTGTGCGTGTGACGGAATGCATGCACTCAGATTGCAGCAGACAACTGGCTGGCCCCCTGAGGCTCACAGCACCACACGCCCAGCCATGTCACAAACACAAGGTTGGGGCCGCATAGTAAATAGGCTGATAACCCTTAGCCTTTGAAAAGTCACCAGCCACCTGGAGACATATCCACCCCCCTGCAGACGCCTGGGAAACTTAAGTATATATATATATGTATATAGATACTTGGGGCGCATCTATATACATATATATACTCATCATAAACCTGGGGGCATACATGGGCAGTTATAGGCCCATATATATATATATATATATATATATATATATACACACACACACACCTGGGGGAGAGCCATGGCAGATACACATATATGTCCTCCTGACAACATATATACACATATATTATAGATATATATATATATATATATATATATATATGTTATAGGGGGCCACAGCCATATATATTATAAGGGGCACGGTCTAAAGAAGGCACATATTTCCCACAGGGGCCACCATGAGCCCCTGGGGATCACCATGG